>NW_010137939.1:30027-57275 GCF_000699245.1 Pterocles gutturalis
CTACAAAGTGCCTGAAAATGCGATCGAGCATTGAATATTTTTTTTCAATAATAATATTTAACAATTATCTTTCAGAAATCACACTCAGATAAATATGCAATATATTACGTGTAGAGTGTCCATGGCAGAAAAGAAAACGTTTGAAATACATATTGAGAAAGAGTTTTCTGACGACAAGTAATTAAGTCATTCCATGAAAAAGATTTCTTGGTCTTGGCTCTAGACATGATACTGTAAAAAGCCAGTCACCTTATCTTCAGGGCTTTTTTTTCCCATCTAGACTTGCACTGAAGCAGAACATTGCAACACATGAGTTTACATCATTAGCATGGGTATTTAGTTTCCTGAAACATAACAGGAGAGAGTGCTGTTGGTGGGAGAACAGGGAACAAGGGCTGGAGGCAAGGGATGGCTTCTGTGTGATTTGCTGAAACAGAAATGCAAACAAGAAAAGAGCCAGCTTACTCCACATGACAAAACCCCATGTTTATGTTCCTGTCCGGTCAACTGCTGATCACGTCTCTTTATTTATCCATTTAGGTCAAAATGTACTTGGCATGTCACTGAGACAGTGCATGGATGCAGGTTTTACTTGATAGTACGTGTTTTGCAGAGGTTTAGTTCACTTTTCAGAAGATTAGTATAAGAACAAAGAATGTTCACTGTTCTCAAAAGACACTTTCCACTACCCAGTGTAGTATGTGCTAGTGAAAAACTGTCCTAAAGTTCATAAGCTGCTTTATGGAATGTCCCTCTCAAGGATGACATCTCTTCCTTGCATAGACCCTCTTCACTGATCTAAAGGGACAACATTTTATCCCATTTGATCTCACTTCAAAACCTGACCTTAGTGTTATCCAAGTAAAAGTTCAAGAAGTTAACCACCCATCAGCTGAGACATTACAACATCTGTGGGCAGGTTCCTAGTTTGCCCCAGTTGCAATCCAGTTTGACATAACCTACATTTCCTTCACTATTTCTTGAGATTTGATGTTCCACCACAGGCTGCATCCTCCCGAGATCCTTCAAATCCCTTGACTTTGTCTGGAAATATGGCAGGGTGATCCTGAAACCAAGCACTTTCAGTTCTCATTGATTTCTCCCCTTTCCCATTTGGGGATACACAGTTACAGTTTCCAGCATTAATTACCAAGATACACTTGTAAAAGAGGCAGGCACAACCATGTATTATGTGTACCATCTAGGTAACTGCATGACACCTATCATGTAGTGGTATACGTTGCTTTTTATTATAGCTGGGCAAACACTGAGAAAAATCCCTTCTACAAGGATGTACTCAAATGCTAATTTCTTTGGCTTTAGCCATACCAAACTTGTTTCTTTCTGTGTGGATTCTTCTTTCCCAGGAATATTCTGCTTATGAAATTTATTGGCACTTGTGCAGGTGTGGAGAAAACTGTACATGGGAATATTTGCTGAAACTGAATTTTCAATATGCAGAAGTACTTACATGAGTTGTAGGGGCTGGATCATTCAACTCATAAGTGTCAAAGCCTCAGGAGTGTCTGTCTGGCACCCTGTGTGGTTCAAAGGAAGGCAAGGCTTGCAAAAGCAGCTTAGAGCCAATCTTTCTGCTCCTTGGTACTTGACTACTGAATGTCAATATGGTCCTGAAGAGGAAATGATCACCAGGCTGCTAGACCCTCAAGCCATCTTGTATCTGAAATCCTTGCACATTAATATTATGAAGTTTTTCCAAGGCAGGATTTTGCTGGGAAGATACTTTGTCCATCAGTTTTAAAAAAATCAAGGTTTTAGAACCGTGTGATTATCTTTAAAAAATATGTAAAAATGACAGCCCTTCAAAACTATTAAAGTAAAACATAATGCAAGCATATGTTGTTTTGTTTGAAAAATGCTTTGCACTTTTTCACTTTGAAACCACAGCCTATTCGTCTTTCGTGATTCATGTTTTTGTTATGATAAAGGTGCCATATTGCTTCATGTGCAAAAGTTACTGATACTGTAACTAAGATTTAGGGTATTGGCTCGGACTTGCTCTGCCATAATTGGTTTACTGCCTTGGGTGAGAAGCCACATGGAACAGCATCTGAGCATAATTATGACTGATTGCACCTGTACTCCTCTAAGCAAATGTTACCAAAATCTCAACTCAGCATGATTCTACTCTCAGTTTTACTTGAAAAGAATAAATCACTGAACCACTCCATGGAAAGAATTTTTTTTTTAAGAGGAAATCAACATTTTTCATACACTGCTAAGCAGCTCAGAGAAATATGGGAGCCAAGAAACTAAAGAGCTCTCGTGAGGTGGTGGGTTTGAGCTGTGCTATTTGATTTGTCTCACTGTGGTCACACCTCAGTTTCTCAGAGGAGCCTTTGGAAGTGTAACAGAACCCATCATTATGGTGTAAAATCTATCATGTTGGAAGAGAGAAGATACATTAAAAGGTAACTTTTCCTCTACCTTTTTTTCTTTTTTTAAAGAAATGGTTTGAATTTCAAGGTGACTCATGTTGTTTCCTAGCCTAAATCTGTATCTTCATTTGCCTTTTGGGATGCTGTGGTGGGATAATAGCTGTAATTTTTAAGGAACGTTTGCCATATTCAAAATTCAAAGTACACAGGCATATCACAGGGATTTTATTCTGGCTCCACATAACAAAAGAGATACACAAACCAGGGGCTCAGCTTTTCCAGCAGAAAATGTGGTAAAGAAAGCAGCCTAAATTATGCAATTGTTCTTTCTCAGGTAGTCCCCCAAAGGGGGAACCAATTCAGCCTGAAGATTTTGCTCTTCTCTAAATTAACATCTGTTAATGGATTTTTTTTTTTTTTTGTTCTGAAAGCTTTCTTAATTTCTTCTAGTTTGCTGCCTTTATATTCTGTAAAGTTTGGAAGGGAAAAGCAAATGGCAAATGACTGATTTGGACATGTGGTTTTGGATGGGAGTGTCCTACATTGCCATTGAAAGCCAGGGTAGTGGTTGTCATGGATAACGATGTGTATATTCTGTTGTTCTGGCTGTGTGAGGGCTGCCTTAGTCCAGTGAGATTGCTTCAGAGAAAGAGTTTGGCTTTGCTTCCTAAATAATGCTTTCAAGTATATACCTAATACAGTTTTTTTTCTAATGCGAGTCCCAGAAGTTGTTTTGCTGGAGTGTTTACAGAGTGTAGAGGGGAAAGTGACAAAAGTTATTGCATTTTTTGATCTGAGTGACAACTTGCATACACCTAGTAGGTTGACTTTCCTTTCATCACTTGTTCCTCAGTGTGTATAGGACTTAACATGCAAAGACTTACTCTCTTGTGATGTAGCACAGTGTTGCGAATTGCTGTAGGAAAACCATTCAGCAGCCTGGCATTATGCTTTCCTTCCACAAGTAATCCCTGTCAGAAGTGTAATACCAGATTGTCATCCTTGTGAGGGAACTATTGGAGGGCCCAGTTGGCAGTGGCCTGCTGCACAATCCAGGAGAACAATCTCCTAGATAATTTCCCATAAACTCTATCTGAACCTAGTAAAATATTGGCCACTCTGTGTGCTGCAGTAGATGAACGTGATCTCCATTCATCTTTCATATTATAAATATTTTCTTCCTTTTGCTGTCAAGGAAATGAAGGAAATACATTTCAGTAGCACTTTACAGAATGTACTTCACTCATTGCTGTAAGTATGCAGTGATCACATTCTTGCTGTGCAAAATAAATCAGAATGTTTTGCCAGTTAGCTCACTTAAGCCTCAACTTAAGCTATGGCTAGTGTCAGTTTTTCCCTTGTTAATAAACTTCTTAGCTACATAACATTTTTAATGTATTTGACTGTTTCACAGTTATAGTTAATAAAGAAGCATTGGAATGAAATCAAGGTCTGTTGAGTATCATTTTCATATTTTATTTAAAACAGCATGGATCCCATAAATAATTACAGTGGGATTTGTAAAATGCCTCACCCTTGCAGTGGCTAAAGTCCTGAACAGAGGAGTGAATGGGCAATTAGAGGTGTCAGTCATTGACATAGAATGACAAGTAAACAAATGAAACGTGATCATATGGAACCTAGGGAGAATGAAAAAAAAATAATGAAGAAAGACCATAGAACCAGCATGTGGGAAACAGCTTAAAGTAAGGTATAACCAAAAGGAGGTATTCAAAGGTGGAAAAGGATGGAAGGAGACAAAAGAAAGGCAGAAGCATGCCAAAGAGTCCGTTGTAGCAGAAGCAAGGCTAGCTGCAGGTTTCAGGCACTGCAAAGGTATGTAGACACCAGCACACTCACTCACATGCTCTGGGATGTGACTCCAGACCTTTGGTGCCCCTAATTTGCTAGGATGATGTCAAGAAACAAGCCACTACAATGTCAGGGTCTTGTTAGGTCTACTTAGCAAATGTATTGGCGTTAGCGGTATCTGTGACTCACTTTCAAAACCGAGGCTGATGTCAAAGGTGAATGCTAATATCTCTGGCTTGCTGGCCCTGAGGTTGCTTGCTCACTGTTGAAGAATAACCCTTTAATTACCCTATAGTGTAACATGCCTGATTTGCTGGGGTTGCTTGCAAGCTTGTGTTTCCCTGGCTTTGAGGCTTGGACTGGTGGGGAGGATGTCAATGCATGGCCTTGCTGAGGCTTCTGACTTGGCAGTCATGGTGCACTGGGTTCATACAAGAACGTATGGGAGCTCTCTAGGAGGCTGCTGGCTCAGCACTCATTAGTAATTAAAACAGATCAAAATAGGAGGCAGCGTCTGGGAGGTCTGGTGCTTGTGTGTGGTCCTGAAAACTGTCACGCGAATGGATGATGCTGTGATGGGACACAGTATGTGGAAAAAGATGAATACTAGTATTCATCACTGAGGCATATCTGAGTGTGCTTATACAAATGGAGAGAGGAGAGAGGAGAAATGTGAAGAGGAAGTATCCCTCTATCTGTTCCAGCTCTCTGTCCTGTGCTTGTGGGTGCTGCATCTCCACATAGGGTTTTGCCACATCAGCTGCTTTGTCAATGTGACCATAGGTAGTCTGCATAAGGCCTAACTTTCTGCTGTAATTTCTGTGGCTTTCTACTCCTTCTGTTCACCTTTTTGTTCTTTTGAGTCTATTGTCATCCCTTTTCCCTGCTAAGAACGCAATCTCTTTCCCCTCTCCATCTCTTCTGCCACCAGCACAGCTTTCTGTCAGCACTCTGCCTCCACTGATCCTTTTTTCAACTCTTGCTTTCACTTCTCAGCCACCAGAAAATGTCACCCAGTCACAGCCTTGTTCCTTCCCCATCTGAGAGGCTCTGGGTGATGATGCACAGAGTCTCCCTTCTGCCACTGCTTGGTCCCACAATCCCCGCAGGGTACAGGTGGCATCTTTGTCCCCTCTCATGCTGTCAGTGACACTATCTTTGCTGCAGGGAGACTGGACAGGAGATCCTAACCTGTTCTGCTGCCTTGGCTCCTCTGCCATGGTGAGCACTGCTGTGCAGAAGTAGAGAGCACATTGTGTCAGGGACTTCTGTGGAGGAGGAGTGGCTGGAGAAAAAACACCTGTCAGAAAGCTGCTCCCTTGCCACATTTCTGCGTTGAAACCTTGAACCAGAACATATGTGTTGAACTGACTAATTTGAATGCAACTGGCCTAAGGGAGTTTGGATTTCAACTAAAAATATTCACTCAGCCCTTGCCACAATCCTTCGTATTGTGTCTGTAGAGTTTATGGAAACACAAAGTTAATTGCTTGGGTGTTTCCAGTACTTCTCTGATATTTAAGATAACACATGAGGAAGTGTATTTGCAGTTGAACGTAAGTTCTTTTTTACATCCTCAGTTTATAGTAAACAAATGTTATTTTTATAAAAAATTCTTCCTGGTCACTACAGTAACTGGCAGATCTAATTCAGACTGAATACAGAGGCTGTCTCCTCTCCATAGCAGTCACACCCCTAGCTGGCACACTGCTAGGACAGCATTGTTAATTGCAGTATAATTGTTCTAAGGGAAAGCAGAAGACTGTATAGTACAGGGCTGCTGGTCCAACACCGCTAGCAGTAATACATAGTTGCATACTAAAGAAAAACATGGTCATAACTGATCAAAACAGAGAGACTTAAATACTAGTGAATATCAGAAAAAGCATGCAGAATGCTCTTTGATTGAAATACAACGTCTGTGAAAGTGACGTCCCTGATTCACCTCTCTGAAATAATGAGGTTGATGCTGCCAACACTGTGGTGAATTTTTGTCTGTTTTAAGAAGGTACCATATCAATTATGAAAGTGGATAGCCTGAAACGGAGTGACAGTGCCACTAACTTCTGTAACAAAAATAACCCCAACCAAACAGCAAAATTTGAAACAGCAAAAAAAGTGAAGCAATATCTCTGCTTGAACTGGAAAAAAGATCAAATTAGATGAGCTCAGTTCAGTCCAATTATTTCCTGAAATCTGGTCTGAGACCCTCAGACCTAGGAGGAGTGAAAAGGACCACCTTAGAGGTGGATTATCTCTGAAAATGAAATGCAAAACTTCAAGTATGGCCTAAGAATTGCTTCTCTACACTTCTGTCCAAGCAACACCTAAGGTATCAGGCAATAGGCATTAACTGGGCCTTTATCTATGTCTCTTGTCAAGAAGGATCAAGTTTTTTTGATCTACAGGTTTTCCAGAGAAATTATGAAACCTCTGTCACTGAGGACATACAGAACTCAACTGGGCAGGGCTGAGCAACCTTCAATCACTTCAAAATTGGCCATGCTTTAGGCAGAGTATTGGACCACAACCATCCATCCAGTGGTCCCCTCCAACCTAAATTATTCCATTTCTCTGTATGTTAGCCCTACTTACTTTCTCATGCAGGGTTTCAACAATAACAAAAAGAAACCCCTCCACATCAAAAATAGTAACAAGAAAATACCCAGAAGTTAATTTCTCTCTTTCTTGTTTAATATGACAGCATATCGCAGCTCAACATCTCCAGGCACTCGTAAACAGGAGGTGCACACTTTCTGAGGGGGTGTGATGGGAGGAGGATGTACCACTGCCACATCCTGACACTTCTCCAGAGCAGGACATAAGCTTCTGGGTGAGTTTTTCAGTCTCCTACAAAAATCTGGGATAGAAGGAGGGTAGCATCCCGGTTCACTAATCTCAGATCAGTTAGCTCTTCTTCCTCTCACTTGGGTATACACAAATTTTATGCACTAACAGAATCCCCATGTTCATTGATTGCAAAGCAACATCAGTAATTAACGAGAAATGCCTGGCCACGTTTTCATGAGGGCTGGTACACGTGTACTTACAGGTGGCATCAGGATCAGGTGGTAGAAGCTGTTTTTATCTTTAATGGGACATGACAGAAAAACCTTTGAGACAGCTCAGCATTTTGTAGTGCATTCAGCAGCTAGACAAATGCTAAGGATAATTGAGTAATATAATGAATGAGCATTAAAGAAATGAGAGTTTCCAGTACTACAATGAATTGGTAAGTTGGCAAATAAATCCCCTAAGTCAATGTTCAAAACTAAATGAGCTCTAGCACCCTAAAGAGATGTCAGCTACCTTCATAGACTTCGGTTTGTTTTGCCACTGCACAGTCTCAGGTGACAAAAATAACAGTGATCCCTGGATTTACATTTTGAGAGGAGGAAATGGCTCCCGGGGAGAGGCCAAGGAGATTTCAGACTATGGAAAGAGATACTAAATGAACACTAAATGACAGGCTGTTTTTCTCAGGGGTTTCAAGCATCATTCATTCATTCTTGGGTGCATACCAGCCCATGGTTTTTGACACAAAAAACCTTGGGTTTTCTTGCGATTAGTTTATTTAGTGTGCTTATTTATTTATTTATTAATTTCAGCTATGGAAAATTTAAATGGACTGTTATATCTGTCTTTTATCAATGACTGAGATTTTGTATGAAGTATGAATTAGCAGGTTTGTAAATCATACAGGAATGCAGACACAGAGATTAAATACACCTTGGTTATTCATTATTGGTCCCTTTCTTTTAAAACAGATGGAGAGGCAAACAGTATGGAAACATAAAATTATCAGTCCTTCCCCATTCCCCTCCCACTGGTGTATGGAGCAGAAACACAGTAGCACAGTTTGTGGAAATAGTACCTCTGTCCATGCAATGCCTTCAAGCAGGAGAGAAAAAGTAGGCATTTTCCCGACCTAAATTGACACTTCCTTTTTCAGTCTCTGCTGTGAGTCTTCATAAAGTAAATATTCTTCTGTTTTCTCCCTGTATATATGCTAAAGGAAACCCAAAGCCTCAAGCCATGTATTTTCCAACTTCCCTTAAACATTGCCCTGAGCAGTAAGTATCCACTGTGTGATGGAAACTTTAATGTGCTATGAAAACTAGGAGGTTGCTATTTGAATATTTCTTTCAACCTGTTCACCTGCAGTTGCTTCCTAGCCTTGGGTATGCCTGATCAACATTATTTTGCAGTAATGCTGGTTAATCAGTCTTTAAGTGACCAAACTCCCCACAATGGAGATGGTGTAGCTTTAAAAGAATATCTACACAAACCTCCAGTTCTGTTTGTAATCTCTTGTGTTTTTTTTAATCACCCCCTTCATCCTACAGGTTGTATCAGAATGATATTGCTTGGGATGGGTGCAGCTCTCATTACAGACATTTCACTCTTAGTTTCTCTTTTCCATGTCAAGCTTATGAACATGTGTATTTGCTGCCTGTGGGGTGTTATAAATCCCCTCAGAGCAGAACCAGAAAGTAGTTCAGCTCTATTGTTTCATAGGAAATTAGAAAGCTCACATTAAGAGCACGTACTTGTCTTAAAGGGGTCAATGGCACGTCGCGACTGCTGATGTTATTGGAAACACAGCAGGTAAAATGCATTTCATGTTATGAAGAAGACAAACAGCAAGCATAATGCAAGTGAAGACAGACAGCTTTTCTTTCATGAAAATATCTATTGCCTCTGGACAAACTACTTTACTTAAGAAAACTCTAAATCTAACCTATGGTCTCATATTACCTTTAAAAGGAAAAATAAACTCTGGAAAGTAACATAAAATGTTCTCTAATCAAAACTATTTCATCACAGTCAAACAACTCAAACTGGTTAACAAAATCTTTTCTTTTCACTTAATGATGACAAGCAGTGGAGCTTCAGAAAGTTGGATTTGTTCTTCGAAGGGCAGGAGGTAGCTAACAAAAACCACAGGTGAGAAAGGAAGTTTGTCAAGCCCAAACTGGGAATTGTTTTATGAATGGTTCCAAGCAGAACCTTAATCATTTGACTCATCAGCTAGCCCTGAGGACTCTGTTTTGCCCAAACATATTTTCCAGTGTGTGTTGAAAGTTAGAATTTAGTTTAACTTTTAACCTCAACACAAGCAATCTGCTCTACGACTGTTCCAGTAAGTACCTGGAGAGATGTCCGGAGATTTGCTGCCCTCAGCGGGAACAGCATTCTCCATTTTCTGTCATGTATAATAAGAAAAGCGAAGAAGCCAAGAAAATGCAACTTTCAACCTTTACTCTGTCTCCCACATAGTCTGTCTCATTAAGCACTTCCTCTCAGCAGAGCTTTCGTGTTGCTACATGTATTGTCTTCTCCCTCCTCTTTGAGGAAGCTGTCCATCATAACAGCCTTTTGCAACATTTATTTGAGATAGCAAAATTTACTACAATGCTCGTGGCCTTCTAACCTGGTTAGTATTCTGATTGTGCTCCTTACATCTGATATCCTCAGACAACTAACGTTAAATGTTCCAAAGTTGTGTTTCTCTCTGTACACTCTCCACAACCCTCACCTTATTTGTTTGTGAGCTAATTTATATTCCCCTCAGCTATACTTCTACTCTTTAAAAAATCTAATGGATTCTTTGCAGGAGGTATGCTTGATGTAATGGGTGCTAGTCTTGTGCTGACAGCAGGTTGTCATCACAAAGTGTTTTTTCTGGGCCTGTGATTTCACCAGAGCCTGTCCTAATGGATTCTGCTTGCTTATCAGTTTGGGTTCTGCCGATCATGTTTCACAATGATGCTCATCTCGGCATCCTATGTGTCCATGGTTAGGTTTTCTGACTGAGGACAGGGAATGCATTTGTAATATCACATTAATATTTAGTGATCCATCATTGCAGTGAAGTGATTTATGCATTTGCATAAATAGTCCTGCATAATTTGCTCGTAAAAGGATCTCCAGACTTCACTTCCAGGAAGCCTTTAGCTCATTCTCATAACCTTTGGCCCTGCCTATTTATCTGTCTCTGTCTGATATTTCTTCTGACACGTTTTTGCCCTTAAAATGTCTGCAGCGTGGTAAAAATTGAATGTGAATGGAGTCCTTCCTCTGCTGACCTGCACAAACTGTCCTCAGGTAAAGGATGTCTGCCTTGCCTCATGTACTGGGCTGCTGAGTGCTTCCTGCTTTCTGTCTGTGGCCAGCGCAGGCTGTTGCCACTGCCCAGCAGTGTGAATAACTAGTCTGGGAAAAGGAGGTAGTCAGTGACGGTAGGGATCTTTCCAATGCTCAGTCCAGTCCTGTTGTTGCTGCTGTATATTTGCACTGTCTCCTTCTGTGGCTTAGCTTATCCTTTGCCACATTTTCCCTCACAGTTTGAAAAGGTCCATTTTTAGTCCATATAGAGCACCTAAAGTTTTCCAGTTTGAGGTATTCTTGTGGATGTCTGAATATCATGAGCTAAGTTCTTTTATGCAGAGTGTTGTGCTTTTTTATACACAGACTGCTGCCCTATACACTGTTTCCCACCTGTAGGTGTGGTGCACTTGTGAGCCAGACAGGAAATCCTCTAGGGTCTGCGCATTCCAGTAAAATGGTAGAACTGCACATTTGCAAATCTTTGCCTCATATGAGTTTGTCCTCAGATTTTTTTCAGCCCATCATTTACCTCCTTTGTCTTTTATCCATGCTTTTTCTTTTGCAGAGTTATGGGGGTCTGGCTCCCTTTGTGATTTCTACTCTTCTCTGTACTGTTATCCTTGCGAATTAGTTGAGTGCCAGCTTTGCTTATGCTTGGCAGTTGGGTATAAGTGATACAAACTCTCTAGCCTCATCCAGAGTTTCTTGCTGCATGCAGGGAAGACTGCTGAAGAACTATCCTTGGAGCAGCTGTATCCTTTGCTCTTTCTCCAGAAGAAGAGCTGGGTCCTGTGGAATTTGCTTGCTGCAGAAGTCAGTAATTTTTATGCAGTTTGGCAATGCACGTCATTTTGTCAGAAACTTGATTATAACTGTTGAAAAGTAACCTCTTGAAAACAGCATTTTTCTGTGTTAAAATGTGTCCAGAACTCCTACAGGAAATCATTGCTGTCTTCTAGCTGGCTGCTGCTGAACAGTGTTACTGAAGTGCATGTGGTGGCCTGTGTAAGTTAAGGACAAGACACAGACTGCTCTTTTTTGGATGTCTCTCTCACCCAAGCACACAGTGATTTTGCAGCTGTTTTGGTGCACCCTAAAGAACACACAGCTGCTGAATACATTATCTTTCAAGTCCAAGAGCTGATGTGACTATTGTTTTTAATTTTGGATCTTTTTTCCTTCAATGCTCTCGGTTTTCAATTTGATGTATCAGCAAAAATGAACTTGTTTCAAACTCCATATCCAGTCCTGAGCATAGATAGAGGGAGACCAAGCTCAGTGTATGGCAGAGACTTTAATCCTTTGCCACATGTACACTGTGCTTTCTAAACCTGAAAAGTGTTTAAGGATTCCTGGCTATTACTACACATGTACATCTGATTGTAAGATTTTAAGGTGATGTTGTGATGATCACAAACAATACCAACAAAACCAAACTGAAAAACAATTGTAAAAGAGACAATTATGGAAAAATAAGTTTTTCAGGTCTTGACCAGCAGCACCAACGATTTTGGTGAATAAATCTGAATCTAAACAAAAATGGGTTTGTTTACACCACCATGGTTTCCAAGGAACAGGTGTCAGTGTCCATGCACAGTTAGCAATCATTGGTATGTCCGAGGCAGCCCCAGGAGAGCCAGGATCAGACACACTGTCACAGAGGCAGAGCTGTGCTCTTCCCTGTTCAGCTGGTTCAGTCAGTTCCAGTTGAAGGTCCAAAGCAGGGCCAACACTAACAGACGTGTGCCGTGTTTCCTGCTTTGGAAGTAGGTGCTTTCCAGCACTGTTAATCCACCGTCGGCTATTACACCTAAATGCACAAGTCACTTGAGAACTCATCTGGAGTAGCAGGATATGCCACAAAACTTGAAGCTTCACTGTATTTCTGATAACACTTCCATCATTACTCTGAGAAAATCTCATCAGATTTTGTGAAGGTTAAATTTAATTTCTGCTTAAATAGAAAATAAAAAAAAATTATGCTGAACTTTATCCTGTGATAAGGTAGAGGAATGAATGTTCAAATATTTTTTCTGTAATTTGTAAGGATTTAATCAAGAAAAACTGATTATTTTTCTCCTGAATGGAGTCCAAACAGGATAGTTTTTATGAAAAAATCAGACTAGACGGGGGTCCTTGCAACAAGAATTGGTCCTATGTTTTAGGGATTATTGTTCCTTTGCCAAAGTTTTCAATTCACTTGCAAAGGTTTCTGAAGATTTAAACTCCAAAGCTTCTACAGGCAGCTTCTCAGGAGAGTTGCTTGCCATCCCAGACCATTCTGCTCAGATGTTCTTGCTGTTCACCCACGGAAGTGTTAACTCCTTCCACTGGGAGGGGGAGCCCAAGAAGTGTGAAGGTGCTGCAACTCACGACAGGAATTATTTTCATGCTGACTTGCCTGGATCCTGAATCCAAAAGAACAGTAAGGGAGAAGTCAGCTGAAATAATTTAAAGGGCAGCCGACTAGACTAAAGTATTTCACACTGACCCATCAGAAAATTATTTTGGCAACTGCCTGTTTCTCCCTCTGAAGACCTTTGCTTCCGTCGCACACTGTGGGCTGAATTGTCACCTGTTGCCAGATTTTTTCCCAGTTAAGGGAAAAACATGAAGCTGAATGAGGGACCTGCTTATAATTCCCTGAATTATATATCTCAGTATACAATCCTGATGCAGCAGTCAGTCTCTGGGACTGCTTTGACATATGTCAGCTAAGGAGAACAGTTTACAGTATTTCCTCACCCCACTCCTCCTATCATCTCATTGGCATTAGTGTAGGGATGGGGCAGAGGAATACCCTCCTGCGGGGCTCTCACAGAGGGTGAAAGGCTGACTCATCCTCCAGAAGCTGCTTCTCAGAACCCGTTTCACCTAGAAATACACTACACACATCACACGCTAACAAATAATTCAAGAGCACTTCAATGGTTTCCACCTGTGTCTTGACGGGAGTGACTGATGGTGGAGAGTAGAACAGAGAAGAAAAAGGGGATGTGGGTTTTGTAAGTGTCCTGTCAGGGATGATGGATGCTGCAAGAACACTTTGCCTTTTATTGCACATACTTATCTGATGGTTCTGCTTTTTGTTGCGGAGTGCGCTGAAAAGTGAAATCTTGCGTGTAACTCTGAAAGCTGCCTTTTTTCTTAATGCTGCCTATATTTTGTCTGCAGGCAAGAGTCTACTGCCCAGTAAGAAGGAGCTGACTATTTTTTTTTCTTCAGAAGAAACTGCATGCAGTTTTAGTAGTTATGACAGCAGGGGGACTAATTGCATTCACTGGAGTAAAAAAAAAACAAAAAAAACCCCAGTGTCTAAGGACTGAATCTAGGCTGCAAAGATTATCTGTGAAAGAAGTCCTCTTTCCAGCCTCAACAGTGACTTTGTCCCAGGTGAAGGAGAGCAAGCACCCTGGCAACCAAAAACCTGATTTATTTTTCTTTCATTTTTTTTTTTTTTTTTCACCAACAGAAGTGATATTTAAAAGTTGGGAAACATTAGACTGACTTCTTTTTCAGTTATTTGTGTGCATACACTAAAAAGCCAATAACCTTTGAAGGGCACACACCTCCATCAAAGGCAGGAGAAAAGTATATGAGGCTATTATCTTGTCACTGTGTTAAGGGGGACAGCTTCTTGGCATTCTGGAAAAGAAGAGATGACAAAGAGTTATGGTGTGGCATATTGCTCTGTGGGACTGCATCTGATATTCCAAAATGTGAGGTTATGGTTTGTATGCTAATGGAAACCTGGAAGAGGAAACCATTCATTCTTTGATGAGATCATATTCCCGTGTTCCTCATATAACTTACAGAGGAGATAGGTGGGCAAATAGATTGCTACTAGTAGACATGCATTTTTTTGTTCAAGGCTTTTGCACTCCTGAGTTTGGATAGAGATTTTTTGTTATAATTGCAATTATATATAAAACACTGTGCAAAGAGAATTTACCACTGTTCCCACTTCTCTATGGTGTCTCACAAAGCTTATGCTCTGTACGTAGAGATATTCCTTGAAAAGTCGAGAAATAGAATTGTAATTAAAAATAAGAAGTAAAATCTGCTTGACGATGAATAAAATGTCAGGTCTGTTGTATTTCATCTGTGGCCAGGATAAGACTCCCTTGGGATTACTGCAGCCCTCAAAATACCGTTTTCTTATCCTATTCAAGACATCTTACTAGATTCCTTGTTAAATGGAGAGATTGAATTTCATTTGGATTCTCAGTCTACCCTGACCTTTTTAAGTAAACCACAATAAAAAGCACAAGAAGAATTCGATACCATAAGGGTATGCCGTATTTGGGCCAGCAGGTGATATCCTTTCATATTTGTGGTGACCATCAATCTGTTATTTCTCTGCATTATGTACACCAATATCAGAGACATTAGACAGACCAAAACAATATCAAACTCTCTTGAAATTGCTGTAAAATTTCATACCCTTTTAATTTTTTTCTGACAAAGAAAAATTATTTTCTTTCAAAGATCAAAGACTGATACCCTATGTGGGTCTGGCACAAAAACCTACATCTCCTCAAACTGTTAAATATTTATTTGCTGCTATTCAACTGCCAGACATAATCAGTTAGACATTCTCACAGACTTTGATGGCTGTGGAAGATGTTCGTGACAATGATATCTCCTCCAGGTTATGACTACGTTGCCATATGACATGATTTCATAAGTTTATTTTGGGTTTTGTCCTGCTTGTGCTACAGTCTGTTATAGTTTTGGCATGGATTTTAATAACAGAAAAACTGGTCATTCTTTACATTTCATGACAAGCCTAAAAAAAAAAAGAATTTCTGAAGCAGAGACCAAAGCATTTAATGGTAAATGATAGCAGATTCATCACCAGGTTAGACACTTGAAATATGGCAGTCCACTTTGAAAAGTTACAAAACCCACTGCCTACCATCATTCTCTGCAGAGGATCTATTGCATCTGCCTGTCAGTTCGTATGTAACTTGAATCTCTTGACACAAGGAAAAGGTAAAATAAAACGCTGTGTAAAAATCACTGTGGACTTGCAATGTACCCAAATATGATACTCCAGTTCAAAGAATGGTGTTTGAACCAGACTACGGTTACTGACAAACATATTATTAATGATCAGATATCAAATGCTTTTGATTAAAGAGAGAAATCCTGTAGCACTAGAGAAGGCCATTTCTCTCTCTCTCTTTTTTTTTCTTTTTTTTTTTTCTTATGCTATAGTGGAGGTACTTAGAGAAAAGTGAACTGCTTTTTAAAAAGATTAATTACACCTGCACTATATTTTTATCCTCTTTGGACATCAAGCAAAAAGAGAAGCTGACTTGACTTGATAGTATTTTATCTATAAATGACACAGAAAGAAACTCTTTAGTTACAGGAGCTAAGTGAATAATATATAATGCTACATGAAACACTGCACTGAGAAACCCAGCTATGTTCCAGACATTTTTAGGACAGTTTAAGAAAAAAAAAAAAAGAAAAAAGATTTGTCCCTGTTTGTCTTAACTGGAAATATTTTGAATGCACGCAAATAAGTATGTAATGGGACAATGTTCCATAGACTCCAGACATAAGTGTCAGCTTTTCAAAGTTATTTAGACATCTGAGGAGATAGATAGATGTTTCTGAACTTCTCAGCTACACCAAGACAAATTAGAAGCTGAAGACCTAGGATAATTTGATGTCAGACATATATCCTTGGAGTTGTTTGAAAATCTTAGTGAGTCTGCAGTCACACGCTTAGATCCCTAGGCACAATTGTAAGACTGTTCCAGTATTGCTAATCCTGGCCCAGAGTTCATGCAAAGCTGGATATTCACAGAGTTATGCACCGTTCTGCATGCCCTTGAGCATGGTGCCTGCTTTTGTCCCATAGCTACTAAGTTCAGCTCAGATTTTGTGTGTTGAAGGCGGTCTGACCCTTTTGCATGTCACCCTGTGTTCTGGGTCCATGATGCTGGATATGGACCTTCCTAACACCCATGTTCTGGGTTTCCACCTTCAGCCCTCTAGCTGGATGTCTCTCCCAGCATATGCCTTGATATCTGAAATTCATTCTTCCCAGCCATCAGGCAAGGCAGAGCAGGTGGAGGACATCAGTTATGCACAGAAAATTAAGGGGAGAAGGTTTGACTTATGCAGACCTGCTGAAGGTAGATTTGTCATTGAACATACTGTGCGTGTGTGGCTGGTTTGTATGTGTTGGTGTGGCTGAGGTCCTCCAAGGGCATAAGACTTTGATATATGAACAGATAAACCCTACACATGTTACAACCTCTGGACAGAAACTCCCATTATTGTGGTTTGGAGAGTGGCTGGATTGTCAGTGATAAGACAAACTGGGGACTGAAACTCCCCACACCGCTGGAGGTGGTACAGTAGAGATGAAGGTCATGCCCCTGTTCACCCTGTGCCTGTAATCAGACAGATAAAGATCAAACTGCATCATACACAATGAAGATGCCAGTCATGCATGAAGAGCCATAATTACAGACCTCTGTGCCTGTGCAGAATTCGGTCATACTTTCACTCTTCCAAAATGATCCCGGCAAAGGATTGGCACGTCAGAGAAGGAACAAATGTCACCTTTTCTTGTAGTTGTTGGTTACAGCGGCAGAACGCTAGAGATGAGTATATCCAGTGAAGTTGTTTTTTCCATATGAAGTAGAGTGTTGTTTCTTGAATTACACTTCTTTGGCCAAGTCAAGCATTTTCTGCAAGAACTAGATGTATTCACGCTCAGGCCCCGATCCTGCAATCTGATCTAACTGAGAGAGTTACGTCTTGTGTAAAGATGAAAAGCCCTCACAGGATTGCCTAGGTGAAAAGGTCTGCCAGGGTGGAACTGATTGCAGAAATGGAACTAGCAGCTGAAAACAAAAACTGCCTCAGAATAAAATATGTAAGTAGAAAAAACCCTCAGTCTTCAGAGGACCTTGAAAACCCACTGGGCTCACAGGAAAATAATTTTTTATTAGTTTGTTCCAACAAACTGTTTTCTGCCTTTTCAGGCTGACTTAATGTTTTTTATTATATTTTTTTTTTTAAATTTTTAACTTGGACAGTATTCCCCAAACTGTAGACAAAGCTGCAATTTGAGAAGATATTTTCCCCCTTCAAAATGGTTCTCAATTTTTCATTTTGTAAGGAGATGTAGGCAATCCCGAGGTGGCTTGCAGGGAATATGATAAATTTGCAAGGCATACTGTACTTAGAGAAAAAAGATGGAAAAGTTCCTCCACGCTTATTTTCTCCCCCATTTATAATCATTAGGCTTTAAATGCCCCATACATCTCTGTCATTTAGATAAGCGGCATTGATTGCTTAACTGCTGCACAGACATTTCATACACCTGGTTTTAGATGACATTTCAGGGGTAGAAAGAGAAGGAAGTACTGTAAAAAGTGTTCACAGTTTGTAATGTCAAACTTTATTACATGAAGTCATAAACAACCCCAATTAGCAGTAAGTAGGTTCATACCCACGGTTTTAAGCCAACTCTGGCTTCATTAAATGTTTCCTGCAATCGAGCAAGGTATTGGGATATATAAACTGAGCGCTGATTTATAATAAAACACAGTAAAGTTTTAGAAAAGCTTTGCTTTTCCTTCTGATTGATTTCTTGTCAAGGTCCAGTAAACCCTGAGGAAGGGGTTAAGTAGAGGTCTTGAGGGACCACTTGACATCTGCTACTCTTGTGACTTTTTGATCTTGTTTTTTTCCTTGCTTTCAGGGATGCCCTACAGTAAACGCCATGTGTGCCTGTGTGTGTTTTCCAGAGATGGCCGGGGCTGGGAGGGGCACAGTGGCCAAGGGAGCAAAGAAAACAGCTCCTTGATGACAGATCAAATGAAGGCAAAAAAAAGAGGAGAAGGGGAGTTACATGCTCTCTAATCATGATAATGGGAAGGAAAACACTGGGGGTCTCAAGTGTGAGAGCCTTTGTCCAGAGGAATGTAAGTGTCAAGGATGTTTTGATATTATAAACCAAAACTTCACCTAAGCCCTTGGGAGAGCAGCAACTGCCCACTCCTCCATGTGCAAGTCACCAGTCCCATGCCTTACAGCACAGTGTCCCCTTCCTGGGCACTGAGGCAGCAGGGGGAGGCTGGGGGGAGGCCAGGGGCCCTGCCATGGCCCTAGAGTCCTGGCAAAGGTCTGGGCAACCCATGAGGTGGGCTGGGAGCTTGGGGCAGGCGGTGAGACGCCACGCATCTCACAGAGAAAGCCACCGAGCGGGCCTCCAGTGTGGGTCACTTGGGAGACCGACTTCTCTTGTACTTCTGCTTCCCAACTTGTTTTTCTTCTACACCGCCTCACTGGCCCCACCAACTTGTGGCTTCATTAGTTAACAAATGGTTGTTTACGAGAAGCCAGTTCAGGTACTTAGTGGATGGATATCGTCAACAGGGGTTGCCGCTGGCAGCATGGAGATGTCTTCCTTGGAGGTACCCGCTTTGCAGCATGGGCACTGAGGTCTCTGAGACTCATGAGGAGGCTCCAGTGCATGGAACAGCCTCCTGCAGACATGGCCTCTGGGCACCATGGCAGCAGTCTTTCCCTGGGGGGTCTGTAGGTCCTGGAGTGCCGCCAAAGGGTGCTGCTGCTAGGCAACCGTTGACTGTCCGTGGACAGCCACACCAGGAAGGAAAGGATGCTTCTTTGCTCACTGAGGCTCCCACATCTTCTTGGGTCACTTTTTAATCTGGTGAACTTCCTTGGGGGAAGAGGAGTGCTGACTTGCTTCCTCAGGCAAGTTTATTGTGACATTTTGTGAATGAACAGCCCCTTTAACCCATAGGTTACCCATTTCTCTCAAAGGTTTTTTTCTTCTTCCACTTCCTTTAGCTGACTGACCTCCACTCCCAACCTACACCTCAGTGATGAACTTGTCTAAGCACTGGCCTCTAGATTCCCAGAAACACAGGCATTTGAAATTGCACTCAAGTTTTAACCCAACAGCATGGCTCTGTCTCCAAGTCTGACATTAGGATTTACAAAATAAGGGGCAAGAAGGCCATCTTTGTGTGAGCAGAAAGGTCAATTTCCTTCTGGTGATCCCACTTCTTCTTTGAAACAGCTATTTCCCTGGAACGGGTGCACCACAGTTTCTTGTAATGTGGAATTTCTCCAGCCCTCATTGATGCAGCTGTGACAGATAGTAATACAAAATCTGCTGGCCAATGTGCCGGCATCCGAAAGTTGCACAGAGACAGGCTCGAATGAGAAGTCATCTTACTTTCATGTGCCATGATTTCTGCAAAGCTGGGGTCTCCAGTGAGGACTTAAACTAATCTCGCATAGTTTATGGGTGAAAATCCATTTACAATGAGAATGACCCCCACTGACCAGAAGTTTAAACAAATGCCCTCTGTAGGCATTTCCTACAGTGGAGATCAAGTTCCATATGTATGATGTGAGCAGGCCTCAAACAAGCCTCTCACCTACACACGGAACAGAAATAATTTGCAAAGAAAACCAAAATGACAGCCATATGCATGGGATGTTTTATATGCTGCGGCTAGGCTTGCAGACCCCAAGTAGGAGGATCTTCTGATCTGAAGATGCAATTGAAAACAGGTGCCTGACACACTGCACATAAAAAAATATACAGGCAATTTGGGAGCTCTCTGGAGATTCTTTCAACTGCTGAAAATATGGAGAAAACCTCCCAGCCCCTGATCCTGTGCTTCGCCTCTAATTCCCCTGCTCCACCTCCTCCCAGAAACAGAGGGAACTATCAGGCCATGGTGATGCTGCCCTGTTTAGTGAAAGAAAATGTGAAAAAGATTAAGGAGGATACATCAAAACGTCAGCCTTGTCTTGAACTGCTGGAAAAGAAGCTTTTTTTAATTCAAGTGTCTGTCACAAAGACCTAGGTGACCTTGTTTTGTAAGTGAAAGCCTTTGACTCTGACCCAGGCATGCTTCCTGTGTCCGACTCCTATTTAGCAAATAAACTAAAAGTACTGCCCGTGTTTATGGTAAATACCTGATTAGGTTCTACTGAAAAAAAATTACAGCTGGATAATACAGGACCGGATTAGGTTTCCCTTTTATTTGTTGTCACCAAATGCTCCCAATCTTCTTGAGCTCTAAGGCTCGTTAAGTGGATGTTTTAAAATCATGAAACAGACAATACAGCTGTATTTCATTTGTAGATAATTGATGCAATACATGTAATAACCTAACGAGATATGTTGACTCATGAGCTAATTTAGGTGTAGATGTTACAGCACTAGTGCAGCTGGAAATGTTGCCATCACACAAATCAGTTGCAGATTAAGGGAGTCAGGTCTCTGTCCATGCTAGGAAGAGATAAAAGGCCACAGTCAAATATATAAACAAGTTCTGAAGAGTTATTGTAAGTTTAAACAGTGTTTGAAAATATTTTCCCAACCACAATGCATAGTGCAATATGAACATGGAAACACTTAACTATATGGTGATTTGGCAGTTTTATATATAGTGGATTCATAAAGCTGAGAACATGGGTAAGGGGAAAGGACCATAGTTTAGAAGGTGAGGCAGAGGTTGAGCATTTCCACTCCCACTATGTGCTCTAATACTGAGTGATATCAGTAAAACTGTCCAGGACTCTGTTTCCTGGTTTGGGTTCTGGGATGATGGTATTTATTAACTACTACTCCAGGACCTGTTGTCATTTGGCGACATAACCGAATAGTTAGTAGGTAGCACTGGAGCTAGAGGGATCTAGGATCTCTTTCACCTCTCCACGTTATTTGCACCCCATGCCCCATTTGCCTCATCTGTGAAAGATAAGTGAAAATGTTTATGTATTTTCTGAATCCTTTTTGTAGTTCCTTGGTGGAAAACAAACAAATATGCAATTCTGAACACCTATTATGGCTATTCTTATCATTAACATCATAGCAACATTTACATACTGACTGTGTACTAGTGTCTTCCCAGCTGTTAACTAGCGAGTCACTTTGTATATGCCTCCATATGTGATGCTAGTGATCAGCACTCTTGACAGTAACTAACGAGTGGATCAATAACTAGTTCCAGGAGGAACAGGAAAAATAGGATTGGGCTCCTGTGAATTTATGCCTCAACACTGGGTTGTCTGATGCCTTCTGAAGTGCAAACACTGACTGAAGCTTTTCCTCTCTTCGGGATGTTCATGATACCTTTCACCAATGTGGATTCCCTGAGGACAAATCAGGGTTCAGTGCAGCCTCTAGCTTCTGCCTTGTTGCTTTCTCCCCTCTATTTGACTGTCTCTTCCCAGAAAATGCATGAAAGCATTTTGCACCTTGTCTTCTGCATATTTATTAAAACTGACAAGCAATGACAGAGTATCAGGACTTAGAGGTACAAACAGGCAGACAAACAGATGCACATCCAAGTACATTTCCTCAGGAAACAGGTTAAAACTGTTTCCTTGTCTTGTTTCTACTGTCTTTGCTGTATTTGTTTTCTGCTTCATGCTGCTTGTTTCAGAAATTATTTGGAAGGACTAAACTGGAAATAGAAGTGGGTTGGACAACGGTTCTCAAGACTTTTTTTTTTATGAGCCCACTGTAGGAAATAATTTGGCATCTCTCTGAATGTTATTTGCCAGAAAACAAAGTCACAGCTTTGAAAGTATCAGTTCAGGCTGAGTATTTCCAGACTGGCAAGAAAATGCTAGCCAGACTCTTTTCTCGTGAAATGGAGACATTTCTATGGTTGGTATCTGATTCAGCAATTTCACAGCAATGGATCTAATGCAATCTATTTCTGGTTTCAGGGCATCCAATTTCAGTCACTCCTAAAGAATGCCATCTCAGGTTTATTATCCAGTTGATAATATTTTCTCTATGACAACAGGTAAAGGAAAGGAAGTATAGGAAGTTAGTATTAGAATGCATAGAATGATACATATAAGTGCATACACACAAACATGTGTTTGGACTACATTGCTTACTTTGTTAATACCGACTTGTGTTTGGGTTACTAGAATGATTGATAATAGAATATGTGTACTTAATTGCTTGTTGCTTGTAGAATGAGCAGAAAACCTTACAAAGTAATATGGGGTTAAACACTTCCAAATTGTAAATGGCCATATATGATCTATTATTTGAGGAAATCCTTTTTCTTTGGCTATCACCAAATGTGGCTTTATGAGAAGCAACATGTGGGAATGACAACAGACAGCAAAACCACCCCATTCTATCCATAAGACTTTTGTGGAATTACTTCTCACATTTTAGCTCAGTCTGTAGAAACCAGGCTTTTCCTTGGGTATCCCATTTGAGTTTAAGATGGGCACAAGTACAGAGTTGTTTTATAACCTCCTTTTTCTTCAGTCTTGTTCTTCCTGTTTAATATAAGCAACATTTTGATGGAAGTGTGTTGACTAGTTGTTATATCTATTGCTGTTTATATGGTTTGGAAAGGAAAAGCAGCATTTGCTAAAAATCCAGCTGTACTTATTGAGAATGCTTAGCTGACCAACAAGATGAAGCACAAGAGTGGAGGTTTGAAGGAGCACTCCCGAGAGGTCAAAAGGGTGGATAAAACTGTGAGTTATAGATATACAGCAACTGGCCTTAACCTGAAACCACATTAGGATGAGTGGTGTGTGTAGAATCACATCAGTTCCAGAACACTGAGTTCAACTCTATGATGCTTCAAAGCAATGGTTTCTATTTCATTGCAAATTTGACAATGATAGATGTTAATCACACTTCTTAACGAAGAACCAGAGGCATAAAAGTGAGTAGTGTGGCATATGACTACCATAAAATAGAAAAGAACCACATGCAGTATATATACTTAACTGCTTGGGAAACCAATCAACACGTCTAAAATGGCAGCATACAATACTTCAACATTAGCAGAGTCTGCAATGAAAACAAGAAGATACCAGTTTTACAAAAAATTCCTATAGGGAATTTTACAACTGCAGGAAAAATAGAGCAGAATTAGTCTCTGAACCAAGATAGACTTATTGATAACAAAGTGTCAAGCAAAGAAAATAATACTTTAGAAAAGGAATTTTTTTTTAAAATTTTTTTTTATTCCCCACTGTTGAGAGAAAAAAATGTTTGCTTTAACCCTGCTTCTGGAAGGGTTTAATTTACTTGCCCAATTTCAGGCACGAGTAGTCTCACTGACTTCAGACAAAGGGTAGTCCTGCTGAGATCAATGGTGGTACTCACATATATAGTGTTAAGGATATGCATGCATCTTGTCATCACCCTGATCTCAAATGCCTACCAGAGAAATAAATACACCTGGAAATAAATATCAAAGTGCAAAGAGAATTTTTTTTCCCAGCCTGAGTACTCAGGAAATGGACACAATAGCTCATTTGTGATACATTTTATCACTTCTGAAATCTGTAAGTGGAATCACTTGTGGAAAATGCAGGAAGATTACAGTCCAAGGTATAGGGAAATTACAGCCTATGAGTCTCCCTCTCTTACCAATCACACGTTAGCTGGGATCATCAAAGGTTTCCCAAACATCTTTGTGAGTGGGATTGTAGGTGAAGTTGAACATTTATAGGCTCAGAAATTTGTCCAAGGTTCTCATTTTATTTCAATATGAACTTATGTTACATCTGTTGAAAATTCTACTGACAGTCCCATACAAGTAATTTATGACATTTCCTATCAAGATGTTTAGCTGAATTAGAAACATTTGTGAAGACGCCCGTCTGCAGCCAGTTAAAAAGCATTTTTGTAGCAGAGGTGAGGGCTGTTGAGGCAAGAAAGACAGGCTCATCTTACTTTTATTCTGATGGCTGTTGATCAAGCAGTTGCACCATAAACTGTTTACAGCTGTGGCTTTTGTTACGGTGACAAAGAATGTGTTTAAGGGTAGACAGAAAGCTATGCTGTATATTAGTTCACAATGACCATGCAGTTTATGCACCAAACAGCCCAAAACGTATTTCTGCAACATCCAAGCTTCTCAATGAAGTGGCACTAATTTGTTCTCTCTTCTTTGACGTTTGTTTTACTGTGCCAGTTACCTCTATGTCTGCCCTATTTTTCCAGCTTAACACCATCATGACCATGGTGATGGCATGCATCCTAGCCCACAGGCTTCATTTTAGGCATGTGAGCTTTTTTATTTAAATGGGTAAGACTAAAATTAAAGATGCTCGTAGGTTTGAAGGGCATTATTATTTACCCAGTGCAGGGAGGGTACTTGATCCTTCCATCATACCAAAGGAGAGAATTTTAATTGCTAAAATTCATCTGCCTGAGCTTTTTTAAGTTCAGACCAGATCTGTGTAGACCAGAGACTTTGCTCTCTGTTTTTGCATGGTTTCCTTATAATTTTCATCTGTACTTGGCTTCAGATACAGAGTAGTTTCACAAGAAAACCGTGAGAACTGGATGCATCAGAAGGCCAAAACACTGGCTGCCTTCAGGTTGTCCTTGCCTGAGTGCAGAAGCCAGGGTATGGACATTCACATGGAAAAAGTCCTTTTGCTCCTTCTGTGTTATATGGGTGTGCAATGGGACACAGGCCAAATTAACTTCATGTTTAGCTGTCTAAAACATAGATATGCATTCTAAGTTGGTTGTCCACTCTGCCTTCATGGTTAGTAGATATGCAGCTCCAGAGATTGCCTGTCTTCAGATGAGATTTACTGCCCTCTTGAGGTATTTATCTTTCTCCTCCAAGAAGAGAGGGAGCTTAAAAGACCTTGTGCCCTCATATAGGAAGTTTGTATCAACAACAGCCAGCTGACGTATCTTGTCATATTAAGGAACACAGGCTGCACTCCTTGGAAAAAAACACTCTCTGCACAGACATCTTGGAAGCTGTAGAAGAAACTGGCAAAATTAACCCAAATCCGCCTGGGTTCTCCTGTTATGATGCAGCCATATGGCATTCCCTTACGTCATGATGCACCACCTCATGGTGGGACGCTAACTCTCTTTCCAACAAATGATTTAGTTTACACAAAATCCATGCTCATCCTTATTACAACATGATTGACCTGCACTGCCTCTACAGACTTCAGGAGCCAGATCTTCTGGAAAAGGCAGTCAGACCCAATGAACTGGAATAAATGGGCTCCTGGCCACATTTGCTTGTAACATTACTGATTTCAGTGTTCCTGGAGCTGACAAGACTTGCTTCAGCCTTGCTCTTGTCTCATGGTCTGCTGGGTTATTACCTGAGAACATTACTTTGAATACCTGCTGGTTGGTGGTCCTGGGTTTATTCTACCTGCAGGCTAGATGGTGCTTTCCCAGAACTCACCTCTTTGAAGGCCCACGACATTACAGGCAAAAGTCTCAAAGTGTTTTGAAAATTGTATGACCACCAGGATGGGTAGTAACCTATCTGAGGTGAAGTTGTGATGTCCTCTTGCAGAAGACTCTGTTGTCTCTGAGACTTCTGCTCTTTATTTTCTGCTGTTTTATGAGTTTATATCAAAGTTCATTTCCAGATTAAAAACTTCATACTTTGGCTCACAAAAACCTTTTTTTCAGAGGGATAGTTTAGTTTACACTGTATAGACACAGTCATATGTGCCTGATCTTTGATATCAGGCAAGTTATGCTCCATTTATGCAGGAGAGACACTTGCTACTTATGTATTTATTCTATATTAGATATTAACATATTAAACTGGAGAGAGGACATACATTTTTGGTGAACCACAATAAGAAAGTAATTAGCTAAAAAAACCTATTAGGATCCCTAGTTAGTAACCCTTAGACAAAAAAAAAAAACAACAAACCTGCAGATAAATGTAGAGGACAGATACCATGAGATAAAGATATCATGGGAACCTTACGCTAATCAAAATCTTCTGTGACTGCCTTATTAAGATACTTGCTTTAAGAACAAAACACATGGCAGTAGTGTCAAGGAGACAGTCACTTCAACTTACCACTAACAGAAGTGTAAAATGCTCCCAATTCCTTCAAGGATTTAAGTAATGCCTGCTTAGGGTGTTTGACTCACTAGCAAACATAGTGATTTGTGAAGCACGACTAATGTGTCCCTGGAAAATTCCAGCATGAAATAAGACTAGGTGTGAAAGACTGTCAGGGTCCAAAGAGATATGATTTAAGGGGAAGCACTCCCTGAAAATGTGAGGATGGGTGTTACTAACTTAATCCATATGATACCTTCTCCCTCCCAAAATGTATGGTAGAATGCAGGGCAGAAATGCATGAAGCAGGCATTAGTCATTGTCTACAGGTGATATTTCTTCCATGAATTTATCAGCAAGCGTTGCCATGCTGTGTTTTAACATTTGTACAATAGATTAGTGTGCAAAGATGAAAAGTAAAGGAGATACCCTATGTTTACTTGCAGATGCACATATGCTTGGAAAATTTAGGAAAGAACTTCTATTTTACAAATGTAGCTCTAAAGTCTTAGTAATAGAACTAACTGAAAACTAGGTGTCTGGGCAGATACAGAGGGGCAGGAAGGTAGCTTTCTGCCACCAATGCTATTACATGAATAAATAAATTCATGACATGATTTTGTGTTGTTTTTCACTTTCTTTTGAAACCTAAGGGCTGCCAGAAACAGGATGCAGTCTGCTCTGATTTTGCTTGGATGGTCCTAGATTTTCTACTATCAGCACAAAAAAATAACATATATAATAATAGAATCATAGAATCATAGAATGGCCTGGGTTGAAAAGGACCTTAAAGATCATCTAGTTTCAACCCCATTGCTGTGGGCAGGGTTTCCAACCACTAGAGCAGGCTGCCCAGGGCCCCATCCAGCCTGGCCTTGAATGCCTCCAGGGATGGGGCATCCACAACTTCTCTGCACAACCTGTTCCAGTGCCTCACCATCCTCTGAATGAAAAATTTCCTCCTAATATCTAACCTAAATCTCCCCTCCTTTAGTTTAAAACCATTCCCCCTCATCCTGTCAGTATCAATCCCTGTAAAGAGTCGCTCCCTCTCCTGTTTATAGGCTCC
>NW_010137940.1:0-224 GCF_000699245.1 Pterocles gutturalis
GGGAGAAGCGCACAGCCCCGCCACAAGGCAACAAACGGGATCCCGCAGCTCTTCCCTAGCCTGGCTGCCAAAATATCCGCAGCTCCAGCGGGACCGGGTGCTGCTGCGAGGCTGCGGAGCTTGTCCCAGCCTCCCGGCGGGTGGGAAGGAGCCGCGCAGGTACTCACTGTTCGTATTTGTGCAGCGTGGCTTGCAGCAGGCTCAGGGAATACACCAGCCCCCCG
>NW_010137941.1:0-522 GCF_000699245.1 Pterocles gutturalis
GGGGTGGCCTGGGGGTCCCGTTGCAAGGGAACCCCTGCCTGCACCCCCAAACCCTGCCTGCACCCCAGAACCATGCTGTCCGTCCCCCCCTCCCCGGTGCTGCTGCCTCGCACACGGGCAGGACCCTGGTGGCACTGCCTGTCCTTGGGGACATCCCATCCGCTGGGACCCCCAATACGAGGCACCCACCGACCCACCGCGGGGAGATCGACGTATGAAATTTTATTTAGGAAAACCAAAACCCAGCCAAAAAAGAAATTAATAATAAAGAGGAAAGAGGAGGAGGAGGAGAAAAGAAGGTTGAGAAGAAGGTCGAGAAGAAGAAGAAGAAGAAGAAGGAGGAGGAGGAGAAGGAGGAGGAGGAGAAGGAGAAGATGAAGAAGGAAAAGAAGAAGAAAAGAAGGAAAAGGAGAAGAAGAAAGAAGAAGAGGAAGGAAAAGGAGGAGAAGGAGAAGAAAGAAGAAGAACGAGGAGGAGAAGAAGAAGGGGGGCATCTCCTCCTTGGGCTCGAGCCCCGAACCA
>NW_010137941.1:1053-1271 GCF_000699245.1 Pterocles gutturalis
GAAGGGGGTCATCTCCTCCTTGGGCTCGAGCCCAGAACAACCAGCGCCGCGAGAGGGGAGGACAGACAAGCCGGAGGAGGTTTTGCACGCCCACGCCCACCCGTGCACACCTCTGGGTGAGCTGGGCGGGGGGCCGGCCGTGCCCCCGGTATCCAGAGGGGGATGTACAGGGGCGGAGCCGGGAAAGCATCAACCACCTACACACACCAGCGGCGGGG
>NW_010137941.1:1359-4825 GCF_000699245.1 Pterocles gutturalis
TTGGGATGGCGAGACCCCCCACATTGCTGGGGCCCCCCAGATCAGCACAGGGCCGTGGGTACCGGCACGTTGGTGCCACAGGGACGGAGCCGTCTTCCTCCTCTTGCAGTTTGGGGGTTTGCTGCCTTCTGGGACGGTCCCTCCCGTGTCATCGCGTGGTGGCATGGGGAGGAGGGAGAAGAGCTGGAGGGGGGGTCTCATAGGCGAAGCCATGGGCCAGCAGCCAGACGCCGTCACCGGGCAGGTCCTACCGGGGTTCGGGCAAAGCGTCTCGCTAAAGGCATCTCCGAGTAGGTAAGGCAAAAGGAATTCAGTTCACGTCGTCCCGGGGAGCAGCTTGGCTGGGGGTTCTCCTGTCGATCCCGCAGACACACATGCACCAGGTACCCCAAGAAAACAGGCGAGGTGTTGCTTCCAGATGAGATGACAAGAGGAGCAGCCACCCCGTAGCCCAAATCCAAGAGGGATTTGGAGGAGGAGCATTGCTGCACCACAGGGCTCGGCGTGGGGATGGATGGTGCCTGTGGGATGCTGCGGGATGTGGCAGACAACGGCCCCATGGCTGCACCTGGGCTGCGCTTGACCCTGGTGGGACCAACCCCAGTGGCACTGACCCCGGTGGGACTGACCCTGGTGGGACCGACCCTGGTGGGACTGTTCCTGGTGGGACCGACCCTGGTGGGACTGACCCTGGTGGGACCAATCCTGGTGGGACCGACCCGGGTGGGACTGACCCCAGTGGGACCAATCCCGGTGGGACCAACCCCGGCAGCACCAGGATGTCACCGTGCTGCTTCCATCACCTTCCCCTGCTGTGACGGTGAGCACACCAGCTACCCTGAGCCAGATGATGCAGCCTGGGGGCTTGGCGCACCCCAATTCCCTGGGACTTGGCACCCACCCTCATCTCCCACCCCTCCTTTGGCTCAACCCCGGCAAGGGGAGCTGCTCGCCGTGGCTCGCCCTGCCCTGGTCCCCCCTTATGGGTGTTTCGGGTGGCTTTTGTTGGGGTGACACATATCTGGGTCACACACAGCTGGAGGGACCCTGTGGGGTTGGTTGAGCAGAACCCCAGGGGCTGAGGGGGTCCATGCATGGTGGGCTGTGGGGCTGGGGAGGATGGCAGGGTCCATGCACAATGGTTGGTAGGACCAGACTGACCATGGGAGGACAGCAATGTCTATGCACAGAGGTTGGTAAGAGCAGAGGGACCATGGAAGGATGGCAGGGTCCATGCACGGTGGTTGGTAGAACTGGAGGGACCATGGAGACCATCACTGTCCATGCATGGTGGTTGGTAGGACCAGAGGGACCACAGGAGGCACCACTGTCCATGCACGGTCATCTGTAGGAGCAGAGGGACCACAGGAGAATGGCAGTGTCTATGCATGATGGTTGGTAGGACCAGAGGGACCACAGGAAGCCATCACTGTCCAGGCATGGTGGTTGGTAGGACCAGAGGGACCATGGAAGGATGGCAGGGTCCATGCACAGTGGTCGGTAGGACCGAGGGACCATGGAGACCATCACTGCCCATGCATGGTGGTTGGTAGGACCAGAGGGACCACAGGAGGCATCACTGTCCATGCACGGTCATCTGTAGGAGCAGAGGGACCATGGGAAGATGGCAGAGTCCATGCATGGTGGTTGGCAGGACTGGAGGGACCATGGAGACCATCACCGTCAATGCATGATGGTCTGTAGGAGCAGAGGGACCACAGGAGGATGGCAGTGTCTATGCACAGTGGTTGGTAGGACCAGAGAGCATGGGAGGCCATCACCATCCATGCCTGATGGTCTGTAGGAGCAGAGGAACCACAGCAGGATGGCAGGGTTCATGCACGGTGGTTGGCAGGACTAGAGGGACCACAAGAGGCCATCACTGTCCATGCATGGTGGTCTGTAGCATCAGAGGGACCATGAGAGGATGGCAGGGTCCATACATGGCAGTCAGCAGGGCAGGAGGAATTGTGGGAGACCAGCAGGGTCCATGCATGGCCAGAAGGATCACGAGGAGGCCAGCAGTATCCATGCATGATGCTAAGCAGGACAAGAAGGACCACAGAAGGCCATCACTGTCCATGCACAGTGATCTGCAGGACCAGAAGAACCACAGGAGGATGGCAGGGTCCATGCTTTGCAGTTGATGGGACCAGAAGAACTGCAAGAGACCATCAAGGTCCATGCACTGTGGTCTGCAGGGCTGGAAGGACCGTGGGATGCTGGCAGGGTCCATGCACGGCCTTCAACATGACTAGAGGGACCACAGAAGACCATCAAGGTCCATGCATGATGGTCTGCAGAACCGGAGGGACCATGGGATGCTGGCACAGTCCATGCATGACGGTCAATACAACCAGAGGGACCACAGGAGACTATCAACATCCATGCACGGTGGTCTGCAGAACTGGAGGGACCATGAGATGCTGTCTGGGTCCATGCACGGCAGTTGATGGGACAAGAAGGACCACAGGAGACCATCAAGCTCTGTGCATGGTGTTCTGCAGGACTGGAAGGACCATGGGACACTGGTGGAACCCATGCATGGCAGTCAATAAGACCAGAAGGACCACAAGAGACCATCAAGGTCCATGCATGATGGTCTGTAGGACCAGAGGCACCATGGGACACTGGTAGAACCCATGCATGGCAGTCAACAGGACTGGACGGACCACAGGAGACCATCGAGCTCCATGCATGGTGGTGTGCAGGACTGGAGGGACCATGGGATGCTGGCTGGGTCCATGCACGGTGGTCAATAAGACCAGAAGGACCACAGGAGACCATCAAGGTCCATGCAGGGTGGTCTGTAGGACCAAAGGCACCATGGGACACTGGTAGAACCCATGCATGGCAGTCAACAGGACCAGAGGGACCACAGGAGACCATCGAGCTCCACGCATGGTGGTGTGCAGGACCAGAGGGACCATGGGACGCTGGCAGGGTCCATGGGTGGTGGTCACTATGGCAGGAGGTGTGAAGCCACCACGAGCTGGGGACACTCATGGACACATCGGTCACCGCTGCAGCCGCTGGCAGCGACGATGCTCCTGGGTGGGCACCACAGGCCCCCGGGGGGCGGAGCCACAGAAACACCCACATGGTGGGGACACACTGGGGACCCACTGGGGACCTGACCCTCTGGGGTGTCCCTGTGGGGGTGCAGCCCCCCTGTGCGCGCACACCAGGACCCCCCCAGGCATGGCACGCGTGTAGCCCTTGCAGGGGACATGGCTGCAGGGGACAGGGACGGGCAAGGGGACACGAGTCCTTCTGCAGGGGAATGGGGGTGCCTGGGGGGGTCTTTTAGGTGTCCTGCTGCTGGGAAGGGGCAGGAGCTGGTTCACCGGGGTGAGGGGGGGTCTGGCAGGACCTGGCAGAATGTCCCCATGGCCATCCCGCTCCAGGTCCCTCTTCTGTGGGCCCGATCCTGGCTCCTCTGTCCTCAGCCCCCCTGCCAGGGTCC
>NW_010137942.1:0-274 GCF_000699245.1 Pterocles gutturalis
TTAACCTCTCTAATGCTCTCTTCTACATTAGTGAGAACCAGGTCTAGTAAAGTTTCCCCACAGGTCGGTCCATCTACTATCTGGACCAGGAAGTTATCCTCAATAGACTCCAGGAGTCTCCTGGATTGTTTGCAGCCTGCAGTGTTGTTATCCCAGTAGATATCTGGGTGGTTGAAATCCCTCATCAGGAGAAGAGCCTGCGAGCATGATACCTCTTGCAGCTGAAGCAAGAAGGCCTCGTCAAAAGGTTCTCCCTGATCAGGTGGCTTTAAGT
>NW_010137942.1:340-41661 GCF_000699245.1 Pterocles gutturalis
GGGGGGTGGGACTGCAGTCGCCTCGGCAACGGCCGTTTAACCCATAAGCTCTCAACCTGGTCATGACTGTTTCTCAGACACAGCTCTTCGCAATCTATCCACTCCCTAACATAGAGGGCAACTCCCCCTCTCCTCCTACCCTGTCTATCCCTTCTGAAAAGCCTGTAGCCCTCAATCACAGTGTTCCAGTCATGCAATTCATCCCACCATGTCTCCATGATAGCAATTAGGTCATACTTTTCTAACTGTGACATAGTTTCCATCTCCTCCTGTTTATTTCCCATGCTGTGTGCATTGGTATAGGCACTTCAGCTGGGCTACTGGCCTCATTACCTTCTTGGAGGAGACCTTCCTAACACCCCTGGGACAAATCTGGGGTTTTCCCCCACTGCTGCCCAAGGCAACAGCGTTCCCTCACTCTTCTTCGTCACCCAGTACATCCCCTGCCCCCATATGCTCTAGGTTCAGCTAGTTTGGGAACAAAGAGTCATTCTGTCCTATAGCTTTCTTTGATAAATAGGATCTAATGGTAATGAGATCCCTAATGGAAAATGCAGAACATTGGTCAAAAACAATAACAAAAAAAAAAGAATAAGTAAATGCACTATTAGTCAGTGACAATAGATGTGTTAGGGTGCTAGAATATTTATACAATACTTGAAATAAACTGATTTGTAATAGCCATAATGTTTCTTGTTCAGCAGCCAACACACCCAGAGCATTTTATGGGCAATTATCATTAAATAATGCAGCAAAATTGACCAACTGTTCGAAATATTCTTAGACACAGATTTACAATTGAAGTTAATTCATTAAAGATTTTTTAATAAGTTGATTTCTAAACCACAGCTCTGTGATTACTTTATAATTATTAATAGAGAATGTATTAGGACAAAATGTGTTTCTTAATTATTTTTTTTAAATTTACATTTCCACTCTCTGGAAATATTTATGCGCAATTTCCACTTCTGGAACCAATCCTGCTGTGAAATTGCAGCCTTCGGAAGCATTTGGCAACTCAGAAACCTAGCTATGAAATTTTGCTCATCATTACATTTCTCTCTTTTCCAATTTTATACTTAATTGTAGACCATTAAATCAGTCCCCAGCAAATGCATGACTGTCAGTCTTACACAGAGCGAAATTTACCATCACTGACAGAATGTTGGAACACTCAGAGTGAATTCCTTTATACATTTATTTGTCATACCACTTACTGTAGAATATGTAGAAATCCCTAAAATAGCTTTACAGTCACAATTCTTGTCAGTAACACTTAATCCAAATTTGCCAAGTCATCCATATTTGATGCAGGTTTTCTTCAGTCCTGTATAAAGCACTTTTCTTCCCCCTTTCTTCACCCCTCTACCAGCTATCTTTTCAACGTAAAAAAAAAAATAAATCTCTGGATTCATTTTAATAAGTTTCTTTTTTCTTTTCTTTTTCAGAAATCTCTCAGATCACTGAGCTTGGGAGCTAGGGCTCACTGCTAGAACTACAACCCTTACTATGGTTTCAGTCAAGATGAAAAAGAAATGGATGAAAAACAGAAACATTAGAACAAGACAGGGAACAAAAATTCCCACTTGCTGTGCCTATTAAAATACAGGTGACTTTAAAATTGCTATTCTGTCTAATGTACTAATAATTTTCAAGCAAAAATTTTATGCACAGCCCTCTCTTTTCAACTTTATTGCAACCCAGAGACAACGTGGAGAGCCTTAGCCTGGCAAGCATACTGGGAGCATACTAAATCACACAAACAGCACTAAATCCATCAAGAAGTATAGCACCTTCCCATTAGCATTCAGAAACAATATAGAGTGGTACCTATTTTTGTGGGTAATCCATTCATCAGCATGAGGGAATTCAAATCTACGTCTGCTGTTTCCCAGGGGAAAGTGGGTCTACATCAGTGAGCTAGAGAGTACTCTGAACAGAAGTGCCTTTCCTCATCCTATTGAAATTGTACTAGGACACTAATAACACATGAACTATGGTATCAGTATAATCCTTTAAATTGATTACATTGTTCAACAACAGACCAGGGGCAAGATATTTGTACAGAAGGTCCAACTACCATATTTTTTTATGCTTTTGAAACGAGACATTGATTGGATAAAACACAGAAATAATGGCTAAGGGAGAGAAAACTAGTTCTGCAATAATGAACTTTTTTTTTTTTAATTTAAGAGAGATAAGCTTATCCTATTTCAGTATCTCAATCAAAATCCATTTATCTCTACAGGAAAATATTTGCGAGATCAAAGATTTGAACTCAAGTTCAAAAATGTTTCTGAGTACATGTTTAATTTTAAGCAGAGAAGCACCCCTGAAGATTATTGGTGGTTAAAGTTAACACATATTAAATTGTGGTCATCACAGCACATACCTGATTTAATCTGAGAATCAGATTCTTTGATTTCAAGAGAGAAAAGCACATCTTTATCTAATCTTATTTATATTAAGACAGTCGCTGTAGTACCCAACAGCAGCATTGAAGTGGAATTTCTTCCAACTTGACTATTATCAGTGGGACGGGTGCTGTGCCTAGATCACCACTGTATGTGCAACGCTGCTTATTAACCCAGGAGGTATACAGTGACACAATACATGAAGATGATGGGATGCCGTATAATTCCACAGAAGCATCACTGTAGCTACAGAGATTTGTTATGTGCTAATAAGCAAAGACAAAAGACCAGCTTAAACTTCCATCTCCAACATTCCAATCACATTAAATATATCAACACCAAGGGAAAAGGGAATTAACTTTTTTTATGTGTTGAGCATAGTAGGGGCTGTTGAAAGAATGCACATCTAAACTTCACAGAAGATCTATTCCAAAGACTTTTACAGAGTAGTGCTTCAGTTAATGATGCAGAATATATAAAGAAAAAAATGACACATTGTAATGGAACAGAAATTACCTTGCTGCTTAATGTGAAGATATCCCTATGGTACAGTATAGGTAGAATCAGTCACCTGAATCACAGTCTCACCTCCACTGTGCTGAAAGCACAATAACAACGGCTGAGGAGCATTAATGGTAGAGTAACCAGGGAAGAGTAAAATAAAATACACAGGAAATACAGTGGCTGAGGTTTCTTTTCTGTCATAGTTACCAGACACTGGACTAGAAAGCCAATCCTTCAGGATTGATGGTCACACTTCTGTTTAGGAGATGGCGCTGCTTATAGTGACTCAAAGCCAGAATTCCCACAAAGCATGTCCGAACTGAGACAACTGGATTCTCAATAACTCAGAGAATAGCAGTACTGGATGGTACTAGATAGTGCTGGATCATCAGGATCATAATTTTCACTAAGTGCTAAGTGGTGGAGAATGGTTAAGGCAGCATACCTAGCTCCCTGCATTCTCCAGTGAGAATGAAGATACTTTACATAACAGATGGTGCCAAAAGACAACTGGTTTTCATTGCCTTATATTTCACACATCCATTCTTCTTTGTACTTTTCTGGTTTTAAATCTATTGTTTTGTCACACAGGAAGCAATTTGTCTCTATTTTACATAGCTTCTCAAGAGGACATCTGAGAGGAGATTGCTTAATTGGTCTTCCCTGCTGTTGTTTCTTCTCTTCTAGTTATGACATTACCAAACTCCTGCTTCCCACAATTATAGGCTGTAGCTGAATTAACCACTCAACATTTATGATTAGTTGCTCAAAAGAATTCCTAAAATTCTGAGACAATTAAGCTGCTTAGTCTTCTTCAGTCTTCTGGTTTTTTTTCATATTACATTTTTATGGAAAACAATCTTATTTTGCATATTTTCAATTAGGAATAAAATCCTCATAAAATTTAAAAATGTTTCTTCCATAACTACAAACTCTCTTAATGTTACACAATGGAACATAAATCAAAAAACTTCATGGTACAGTATTGCACATTCTAAGAAAAATATGCATCTAAAGATTTCATCCTGATAATTTCCGTTCTATTGTTTTGTTCATCTGTGTGCTGGTTTTAACTGGGATAGAGTTCATTTTCTTCATAGTAGCTAGCAGGAAGCTATGTTCTGGATTTGTGCTGAAAACAGTGTTGATACCACAGGGATGTTTTTGTTATGGCTGAGCAGTGCTGACACAGAGCCAAGGCCTTTTCTGCCTCTCACAGCACCCCACCAGTGTGTGGGCTGGGGGTGCACAAGGAGCTGGGAGGGGACACAGCTGGGACAGCTGACCCCATCTCCTGGGTTCAGCTGAGACAGAGTTACCTTACTTCATAGTATCTAGTAAGAGGCTATGTTTTGGGGTTGTGCTAAGAAGAAAGCTGATGACAGTGATGTTATAGTTGCTGCCAGGACATTCAAGGTGATTTCAGCTTCTCTGCTGTGCCAGTGTCTGCAGGTGCCGGAGAAGCTGGGAGGGAGCACAGCCCCAGTTACTAGCCTAGGATTCAATCTTAGGTTCGGGATTGAGACCCAAAGTGGCCTATAGTCCATTCCATATCATGCACGTCATGCCCAGTATACACGTGAGGGCTCTCCAGAAGCTCGCCCCTTTCTGTCTTGATAGTCTTGTAATGATTATCAAAGAAACATGCAGTGCAGCCTCGGAAGTGCAGGCATTGGTAGTTTTGTAGGCAAGGAAATGGACTGAAAGAATCTGTTCTCAAATACCTGTAAAGCATTTCCTGTGATACTGAGCAAGTTTTTGTGCCTTCTTATTTCATTTGCAAGAAATAAATTCCTATACTATTCCACTTTTTTCTACACATGACTACCCAGTTCATGTAATAAAAAAACCTCCTCCCTTCACTTTTGGGTGAAGTTCCTTTCAGTGATCAGAGAGGTAACCTGGCCAATAAGGAGAAGAAATACATAACTCATTGAACATTTTAATCATTTAAAGTTTCCACCAGAGTATACCTGGTGGATGCAAATTTGGAAACACGTGTATATATAGACACAAACATATACATATAGATATACAAAAAATAATTAATTTTATTCCTCCTATCACCATCATCATTGGAGATTACAATACTAAACCTAGTAACATTTTCCCAGAATATCTTGTTTTCATTAAAAATAATTATAATATCTCAAATGAGAGAGTTTCAGACCCAGGGAGGTATCCACTGCTGTAACTTTTGTGTAAATCCCAAAGTGGCAAAAAGCTAAAAAAAATCAGATTTTCAAAATTTAGAGGGAGTGGAGATATAACCCCAAAAAGCACTTGTGAAGGTCATGATAGCTCATAGATATCAAAACTAGAGCCAGTATCTTAAGAGAACCAGTTTTAAAAGTGAAGCAATATAACTGATCCGTGAATTACATCTTACCGAGTATCGGGAGCACTGATTAAAATAATCATTAAAAGTGGAACGATTTCCAAAGGAACACAGTGTAACAGTGTAACTGGCTTCTAAAATGAAAAAGTCTGCTTCTTTGATAAATCATGATTTTATAGGCATCAGAAAAGATACAGGGGGAATTACTTGAACTTTCATTTATTACTTCTTTGAACTTTCAGTTAATCATTGGCAATATTCCTCATTGTTAAAGCAAAGTAATAGGTTAAGAATTCTTGTGTGTAACGAATTGTTTCCAGAACTGAAAGAAATTGCCAGGAAAACCTGGTCAAATATTAAGTCAGAGGAGGAGATAATGAGGTTCTGTATTAGCACCAATGCTATATTTAATACTTGTCTGAAAACTGTAACTTGTCCTCTGACTTTCAAATTTTAAGTACTGATAAAATGCTCACCTCTGAACAATGGTAACGTTGCTTGCTTGTCTTTGATTTGAGGAAGAGGTCTTACACACAAATTAATGGAATAATTTTAAGAAAAAGACACAATTATTGAATCTTTGAATAGTTAATGATATCTTAGATTATCTATACAGGACTTCCTTTATCTTCTCTGAGATGAGTACAAATAAATGCTACTTTTCTTCAGATTCAGAGGAAAGATTTACAGACAATGTCTAATCTTACTTTGTAAACAGTATTTGAAATAAATATAATTTTCTTTAGCATTTTTTATTTTTCCAGTGAAGACTATGTTCCCTCCCTCATCTTTCCCTGGTCCACCCCTCCTCCAAAAAGAAGACACTTCTAATGTGGGACAGCTGATCAACAAAGTATAGAATGAAACATCAGAGCATTTCTAAGATAAATATGCTGTTTGGTGCAAAGAAATGGATAATTATTTCACAAAATAAAAATCACGAGTATAACAATCCTAGCTCTTTTTATCCCTGGCGAGTATCTTTTTACAGAGGAGCTGGATAGCTATCTATCAGCATATCACACGATTTCAAAGTGCTTTAAAGTTAACTGTCACATGCAGTAGTATTCTAACTGACCATATATAACCTGTGCTATTAAATAAATGTTTTTTCTACCTTACTTCTACCCAGTGGCTCACAATGTTTTGTTTTCTCAGAGGTCTCATGAGAAACCGCAAATGTTTACAGATGGCTGTGTCCTGAGCTGCAATGTTAAATGATTCTTACTATTTTTTCTAATATGTCAGTCCTGAAATACGTCCCCAGGGAAGCCACAGAGTGGCATTCAATCCATGTAAGCAGATTCTTGTGATGTGGCTCCTAGTAGCTAAACAATTTCATGATATCTTTGGAAAACAAATCAAGAACAAAACCAAAACCTTACATCCACAAAAACTCCAGGTTAAAGAGACCCAAAACAAATAAAGAAACAAAACCCCAAAACTCTGGGGAGAAAGAACTAATGGATAAGAAACAAGACTATAATCGTTATATGCTTTTTTGAACCAGATTGATGTCACAGACAAGAACGAAGACTTGGTGTCTTCAGAAAAAATCCTTCTTAGGAGAAAAGTTCTCGAGTTTCTGCCCAGCCTGACATAACTTTACATATTGTTTTAGCTCAGATCAGAAGTGAGCTTTTTCAAGCTAATCGCCTACTTTTCCCCACTTATTGTTCAAGCAAACTTCAATCTTTTCAGATGAAACAAAACTGGAAGTTGCATTTCAGGAATTATGACTGCTTCTGTCATTAAGAGGCATGCAGTCCCTGGGTCAGGTGAGAGCTCATCAAAACTAAAGTCTCCAAAGTGGGGACTGAACATTTAGCATCTGATGTGTCATTGTCCAGGTCCTCTCCTGTACTCACCAGCCAGTCTTCTGCCCACTTTACAGTCCATATATCCAAATTATATCTCACAATTTTGTCTGTAAAGGTGCCATGGGAGACCACATCAAAAGCACATCATCAGAAATCCGTTATATTAGTCAGGCAAATTTACCCATGATGAAAATATGCTGCCCATTCCCAAACACCCTCTTCAGTCATCAGGGACTTCTGATCACCGTGGCATTAAATTTAAAATAAAGATACTATTTAAACATATTAAAATGGTAAAATATATCAACGGGTTCCATCAAGGAGTTGTGGAAAATGCAAATTATAGTGTCTGAGCAGGTATAAATACTGTACTCAGAATACTTTGCTAGAAATAGCTGGAAACATCTGGAATGAAACTGAAGAGGTACAAGGAATTAACTGTAAAGTGGAAAGGAGAATGGATTTATTCTAGGCAAAGAAAAAGTTATCTACATTTTTAAATAGAGGAAACTTGGTAGGATTTTCCTAGAAAGCCCTTAATAAGAAAGTCACCAACAATAAAATTCCATAATTAATGAATATGAGAGTAGTGCATAATGGCCCTCTTTGTAATGCTGGCATTCTGGTGATGATGGATTCTACATAAATAATCTTTGCACTGTGCCAAAGAGCACAAGAAAGGAACAGCATATTTGTGACTGTAATCAGATCTCTGGGACTGGGCTGAAATTAACAACCAAATAGACAAACCAAGATTCTCTTCAAGGTCAGGTTTTCTATTTGGGGGATTTATATATGGCCATCAAAATATATATGGTATCAAAGCAGCCATTATAGTTGAAGAATACCTAGTCAATACAGTCAGGGGTGCCTAAAAAGCACCCTAAAGATCAGCAACTGGATATGTGCTGGAGGACAAGCTGGTGGCTCACAGCACAGGGAGTGAGTTGCTGTTGAGGTGGCACCAGTGCAGTTTGCTGTCGAGGTGTCACCGGTGCAGTACAGCTGTGTGGCATAACTCAGCCTTGGTAAGAAAAAATTGCTGCAAAGGTGTGAGAAAGTATGTTAACTGCAACTCTACAAGACAGGAAAAGTGAAAACACAGAGGGTAATTGCAGAGATGGTAAAAGCTGCTTTAGAATCCAAGTGGAAAAATACTGATGTGAAGAGGGATAAATTCCTGGAGGAATAAAAAAAAGCAGAGATGAGGAAGGCAACCCCGTAGCATCAGCCATCCTCTTCCAAGGAGCAAAGCAAACCCACCTCTGCCCACCTAACTGACTATGGCTCGACCAGCAAAGGGTCACTGGGTGCTTTGGGTGGTGAGCATGTCTGGTACACCATGAGTCCCAGCTACGTGTTGCCCGTGTTGGCAAATAAATAACTGTTTTGTGTTCTTGTCCATGTGCTGCTTGCAAGGTGATTTTGAGCATGCTAAAAGGTACCCAAACACCAGTAAGACACTGAGGGAAGGGTACCAGCTCAATGACTGTAAGAGGAACTTAAATATTCCGTGCATGTCATTCTGAGTAAGACTGATTTGCCTCAGAGTGGTCATCTGTTTTCATTTCAAGATGTATACGTTACCTGGCCTGGCCTCCAGCTGGTAGTTCAGAGGGATGACTGCACTTGAGTTTTAGAGTGGCAGGACATACCTTTCTCTCCTGATGCCTTCAGTACAACCCCTCAAGCTAGCAGGTGCAGCCCAACCTGCTCTGCAAGTGGACTGATATTATTTGACAGATAACAAAATGGTGAAACTGTGAAAAATCTGGTTTGCACCATCATATCTTAATTACCTTCTGCGTCTCCTTTGCCCTGGCTGCTCTTTCTCAACATAAAATAAACTTTGTATTGGCTTTGTTAGATAAATTGTTTACTGTGTTGTCCTTCGCCCTTTTTCCAATTGAAAGGGGATAATACAAAGGTATGACCCTCTCTGTGTGTGTTTATAAACAAAAAAGACATATTCTTTCTTACTTTCCTCTCATGACAGCTTATTTCCTCATTTCTGTGCTTATGCATTGTAATACAATCTAGTAAAGCAGGGAACAATCCAAAAAGTTCTGTTCTCCCCTTTAAGAAACTATTCTGTGTCTTTGCTAGCACCATCCCTGGCTTCTGCCCGCTTACTGTAGCCTACTAAAGATGCAAAAGTAAAAAGTTGTTTTGATTAATAACTACCCTTTTTTCTGTGAACATCCACATATTGACCAAATCTGATGCCACGGAAAGTGAAATTAGAGGTAAACTCTGTTTCACTTCCAACTGTCCGCAATAACTTGCTTTTAGGAAACATCTGCCAGAAGATCCAGCCATGCCTCCCTCACGGTGTAAGCTTGCTGCATTTATCACAGACATACATAAATTAGCAGTCCTCACCACTACCACCATCCTGCTTTTTTGTTCAGACACCGGCTGCTGTTTCAGGATATTACACTGTTGTTGCCTGTGAAACGCAATGACTTAGTGTGATAACATAGCCTTAGCATTTAGATTTTTGTAAATCATGAAAACTGAAGTTTTCCAAATGTTGAATTACATGCTTAAGTGATGCATGCATTTTCTTAAAAAACAAAACAACACAGCACATTTTTTCCACATTTTTCAATCTGTTCCTCAGACTGCTAAAATTAGAAACATTACTAAGCTTGAGCAAATTTTTTGGACAAAATTAACAAAGACTCATAGTACATCTTCTGGAATTTCTGGCATTTTCTGGGAAGGGCAGACTGAGATCAGGAATCAAGAAAACATTTCTTTGTCTGAGATTTAACCCAAATAAGTATAGTACTTTCTTAGGTTTGATTAGGTTTCTACTGACAGCAGAAATATTCCTGGCAGACAGAAAAAAAAGAAAAATGACAGTTTCCTTTAAACTGTCTGTCCCAAAAATAGACCAAATTATTACAATAAAAAGAAAATTAAAGGAATGATCCATTAAATAAGTTTGGCTCATGAGCAGAGTCTTGGAGTAAGTAATTCTGAATTGGCATTTATAGAAATATATTAGTAAATTGATTTGCTTGAGAAGCAAGCAGGAAGATGAGTTGTGAGGATAACAGAATAACTATATATAAAGTAATTGCTAGCAGCAGCTAATGTGGAAAAAGAGCAGAATTAAGAGGAACAAAGTTACCTTACTCATTGCCAGCATCTAAGTTCAAGATGATCACATTTCAGATAAAGTATAGGTCGATGAAAAAGCAGGCAGAAAAAGAAGAGTTTCTGATTTGAAACTGAAGCAACTTCACCTTAAAAAAAAAAAAAAAAAACCAAAAAAAACAGAAGGAGCAGACTGTTAAAGTCTGAATACTTGTAGGAAGATTAATTTGAACAGGTAGTTAACAGTTATTATCAATTATATGGCTTGCAGAAAGAAACCAGCCTATCAAAAAAAAAAAAAAAAAAAAAAGAAGTCTGTCCTTTCAAACTGGAAACCCAGCATATTGTGTCATGGCAGATAAAGTAACATCTTAAACAGGTAAAGTTAGAAGAAATACAGCAAGACTCCTGACAAAATCCTGTGTCTATTCAGCTCATTTTTCTATATATGGCTAGAAAAGCAGTGAGCTGAATCACATAAGGTTGCTGACAGAGCCACTCTCCAAAAGCATCTTTAAACATTTCCTTAGCTTTGTACACATCTACAGATTTTGTTATATTGTGTGACTCAGGCATGTGCTTAAGAGTCTAAATAGGGATTGCTTTAAATAAGTGCTGTGTTTGGCTAAATTGGGCTGTAAATATACCTGGTGCTTTCCCCAGTGAGAAACAGAGAACTTGGCAAGATTGTTAATTAAGACCTAAATTAAACTAGTCATCTATGTTTCCTTGTCAATGAGGAGATGACTGCTCTCCAGAGGTGATTTTTTTCTCTGCACAGAACCATTGTATCCAGATGACAAATTTAGACAGATATTTAACATTTAGATGGCTCCTGTGAAGACAGTGCAGAGCCACGCCTGCTTTAAATGGACTACCCCAAGGTCCATCTCCTTACATAGCTAAAATCTGAGCAGAACATTATCATTAACCCTTCCAAAATACCTAGTTCCTTTTCTTGTTAGCATAGACTGATTCTCTGAAATATTTTTTAAAGAGAAGACATCAGTCAGCAGTTCATGGCTAGAAAGAAGCTGGAAAGAAGCAATGACAAAGGTAACTGAATGGAAAAAGGAGCAAGATTTGGGATTCATCTTCATCCTCAGCAGGCTTCCTGCTCAGTCTGCCACTTTTCATGGAACCCAGTCTGAAACAAAAATTTTCTTCCCATCTGTTGTCCAGGGAACCAAACCAAACAATCCAGGTGTGGATTCCAGTGTTAAGCAAAGCAACCTAAAAGCTAGCCACAGCAGCACCTAAATGAGATGTCAGTGTTGCACTGACGAAACCATTGTGACAGTGGCAGAACTGAAGAGCAGCAGAGTATCTCACAGAAAATAATAATTTTCTGTCTTTTGGCTGAATCCTGTCTTAGATAAGTGTCAAAACCTACCTTACATTTCTTCAGAATAGAGGGGCAGATAAAGACATTTCAAGATTAGAAGATTAGGATTTTTATGAAAGTATATAAGCTGTCATGTAGAGAGATTGGAGCTCACAGTGAGAAAGACAACATGCTTCTCGCCTCTTCTCAGTGCTGGTGATGCCAGACCTGGAACATTGTCTCCAGTTATGGGCTCTCCAATACAAGAGAGACATGGACACATTTTAGAGAGTCCAGTGAAGGGATGCCAAGGTGATTAAAGGACTGGAGCACCTTTCCTATAAGGAAAGGTTGACTAAGCTCCAACTGTTTGTTCAACCTGGAGAAGAGAAGGTTCAGGGGGAGCTCATTAATGTATATAAATACCTGAAGTAGACTGCAAAGAAGATGGATCCAGGCTCTTCTCAGTGGTACTCAGTGACAGGACTAGAGGCAATGGGCACAAACTGAAACACAGGAGGGTCCATCTGAACATCAGTCCACAGTTTTTCACTGTGAAAGGGACAGACGACTGGGACAGGTTGCCCAGGGAGATGGTGGAGTCTTCCTCCTTGGAGATATTCAAAAGCCATCTGGACAGTCTGGAGCAAATGGGCCTAGGTGGCCCTGCTTTAGCAGGGGGGTTGGGCAAGTTGACCTCCAGAAGTCCCTTCTAAACTCAACCATTCTGTGTTTCGGTGATTCCCTCTCTTGTGTGATTTGTACATCAAAGAGCTCATGGCTGTCTGGGGGTCTGAGCAGTGTCCCGAAGAATGTCTGCACTAGTAAATAAAATGTGTGATGGTCTGTTTGTTCATCCTGAGACCAAGCAGTGCAGTTTAGTTAATTCTATACAGCTCAACTCCCTTCTTCCTACAATAAGGCGGCTTCATCCATACTATCTTTTGGGAATGGTCCTGACTTATATTACCCCCAAGAATGGCACTGTTTGGCCTAGTGCTAATCAGCAAAAATGAAAAATGTGCCAAGGAGTGCACTAATGGTTAAACAATATGAGCAATCCCATGCCAGTGCCGGGCCAATGCCCTGGCCTTGTTCAGCTTAATGGTATAGATGTAACTTTTATATTTACAACAAAATAAAGGAATACACAAAATATAGCTTTAATTTCACAATATTAATATTTAGCATTAATTTCCTTAGCAATATCATTTTTGGCTCTAAAGCCTCTAATGATGTCCTGGATTTGGTACCTAACCAATATTTCCATTTATTAAATAAGATTGTTGGCTAGTCTGTCTTTGGTGTGAGAGGCCTCTAATACAGTCAAGGAAAATTAGAAAAAATTTATGTTTTTTGTCATTATATCCATCAGATTTGTATCTCTAAATTAACACAGGGCAGAAATCTCTCAAGTTTTTTGTTACTTTTATGGGTTTTTCTTCATACATTAAATTTAAGGATTTAAAAGCTTTCAGTCGTGCTTTTGAGGCCCACTATTAAAAACTGAAAATACTATTAACAAAGTTATAACTATTTTTGCTTGAATTCTGAATACAATTATATCATCAAAGCCTGAATAGTTTGTTTTATAAGAAGATGTTTTGTATGTATTTCAATAAACATGCCTGAAAAGCACATTTATGAGCATGACAAATTGCATCACTGATTAAAGGGAAATGCACATTGTAAATAGGTATGAGCAATATCAGAAATGCTGGTAAAAAACAAAGACAGAAAGCTTTGTATAGTTTAAGGCACAGATTTGTAATTCTCACATTTCCAAAGGAAATTAGTCAGCTCAACTGTATGTTTTAGTCTGCAAATGCATTATGATACTTTGCTTTCCCTCTGGCTGCACAGCTATGAAGTTTAAAAATCCATGTTCTTATGATATTAGTCACGGTTTTAACAAATCTAGTCTCTTGTTTCTCAGTGTCAAGCAGTGGTACAAGTTCTTCAAATACTCCAATACAGTATTAATTACAATTTATTATAATATAATTTTATATGTGCAATTCTTGGTTTATATTATGGAAAATGTAGGATTCAAAAATATTTTTATTACACTCTCAATTCAGACAGTCTCTTAGAAAGACTTACATCATTCTTTGAAGTGCCTTTGTTTTTCTAGGAACTAATGCATGAGAGTCTTTCTCAGACATAGCAAATTGTCCTTCAAGTCAATAAACATGTGAATCGAAAGGATGCCTTCACATCAGCTGTAGAGTAAGTATCGTTTTGTTGGGTTTGTTTTTTTTTTTTTTTGTTGCATCCTGATTAAATTCTTTAAGTTGATGTTAAGCAAATAAGTTACGATTTGGCTTTTGCAAGAGCAGGAATTTGTATTTGAAACTAGGTAGGGTAGGTACTGCATTGGGTTTGCATGGCAAGGTTTTGGTATATATAGGGGGTGGCTTCTGTGAGAAGCTGCCAGAAGCTTCCCCCATGTCCAACAGAGCCAGTGTCAGCCGGCTCCAAGAGGGACCCACAAGGTCAAGCCCGTCAGTGATGGTGATATTGCCTCTGGCATAATATATTTAAGAAGAGGGAAAAAACTGCTGTGCAACAGCAACCAGAAGAGAAGAGAGAGACTATGTGAGAGAAACAACCCTGCAGACACCAAGGTCAGTGCAGAAGGAGGGGAGGAGGTGCTCCAGGTGCCAGAGCAGAGATGCCCCTGCAGCCCCTGGTGCAGCCATGGTGAGGCAGCTGTGCCCCTGCAGCCATGGAGGGGAACGGGGGAGCAGAGACACACCTGCAGCCATGGGGGGGAATGGGGGGGCAGAGACACACCTGCAGCCATGGAGGGGAACAGGGGGAGCAGATTTGATTGGTAATCTGGTTTGATTTGTAATATATTAAACTAATTTTTCTCCAAGTCAAGTCTGTTTTGCCTGTGACAGTAATTGGTGAGTGATCTCTCCCTGTCCTATCTCAACCCATAAGCCTTTCATTATATTTTCTCTCTCCTATCCATCTGAGGAGGGGGAGTGATAATGTGGCTTTGGTGGTCACCTGGCATCCAGCCAGGGTCAACCTGACACAGCTACAAATTGTTCTTTTTAAAAACTACCTCTTACATTGTACAGGTTTTTGCTTTTAAACCAGGAAAGGATGCTGAATTACAATTAACAGATTTTACCTTGCAATTCTTGTTCAGCTCCAAACCTCCATTTACCCTTTCTTACTCTGCCTTCAGTTGTTCAATATGAATATTAAATTTGCAAGGAATATAAAATTCCATCCTATTTGTACAGTCTACATGTCTTTGAAAATATGGAGCCATAGTCCACAATATAGATCACTGGAGTGGAAAGCTGGATTCTCATCCCAGCCTTGTCTTGACAGTTTATGAAATCTGTGTAGGATTCACTGCAGCTTATTTTCTGCAGATATTAAAGGAAGAAAAATAACACCTATTATTTTCTCAAGTGCTTTTGGTATTTAGAAATGTGAAATAGAATGTTAGACTGTGACATCCACAAAATTATTCTTGATGTTTCTGTAATCTCAGTAGATATACTTAGCATGAAGTTACTTGTTATGAACAAGTATCAAAGACCAGGGAAAACCTTATGTGCATATATCTTAACAAAGCAAATAATATTTCATCCTGATAACTACTGAAACCATTTAAAACTTGGAGTTCTCTTTAAATTGTAAATCTTCTGCTAACCAGAAAGTTTAAAGTTGTTTAGTCACTAATTGAAATGGGAAAAGCATTTTCTTTCTAGATTTTATCTCACTGTGATGCTTTCATTCTGGCATAGACTTCCTGGTTGCAGACCAGATCACTCCAGGGTGGTGGAAGACATCATGTCATAAGTCACCTTGTTCATCCTTCTGTGTTCATTATCTGAAATGCTCATGCCAAACTCCAGATCTGTTATTTTTTAAAACATAGGAAACATGGCTGCAGAGGAGGCCTACATAGGCAATGGTTGCACCAAAGTGTCAGTCATCTCCAAATCTGAACTGGATATGTTATGGAAGAAGTTTGGGCAGAAGAGCAGGAGGTAACTTAATCTGTAGTTAAAATATGGGGAAATATTGGAAGCCGGACCAGGATATCGGTAAGGCGAGTATACGGCACCAAGGCCAGCGCCAGCTTTGCTGGAGCTCAGACCCAAGTCAGTTCTGCTAGGGAGCAGGGAGCGGTGGGTGTCACTCCAGAGGAGGCTGGATGTCGGCACAACAGTGGTGCTGGGGGGTCAGGAAACAGCGGTGGCAGCTGGGAGGATGACCCAGGTAGTAATATAAAAAAGAATCTCAACAAGAACATTTGAGAACCAGAGCTCCTAGAGAAGTTAAGTTACAGCTGAAGCTACCTTGTCGGAAAGATTCATTAATATCCATTGCAAATTAATCATTAACCCTGAATTTAATCAGTAACCTTTTACTTTGCCACAATATAGATATAGTATCTTTTCAGTTCTGCTATGAAGTCATATTTGGTGTGGTCCTAACCAAAGTAGACTGGATATTTAAGAATATCACTGGGCAAATGTTTGCAGACAGTTTAAGACACATGTCCTTAACAACTGACACTCATTAAAGAAATTATATTTCACTTCTGAAAGATATAAAAGCATCAAAGAATGTATTGATTTCATATTCATTCAAATGGTTTATGAATAGGTTTTCTTGTACTTCTTGTCCAAAGTTTGTTAGGTGCTAACATGGCACTTTCAAGACATAAAGTTTCCTCTCTCTCTGTCATATAAACAAATCTTTACCTCCTCCTCTTCCTGGCTTATAATGGGAAGTCACAGGGTCCTGTTTATAACATCATAAAGGCAGTTACATGACAAAAATTGCAGCCACTAGTAATGATAGTGTTTGTTATGAAACTGTAAAACATTCAAGTGTATGTGGAACTGACTTTAATTAAATCTTGTCAAAAGAATAAATTTTCAAAGCACAAAGCCCACAGCATGCAGGACAATGCAGTTGTGCTCTTCTAAACAAAGGCACTTCATGTCAAATTAATTTCCTATTAAATAGATTAATAACTCTCCCTGCTGCACCTCATTATATTTTCCAGACCAAGCCTAGAAAAAGAGGGTGGAAGCAAGAAAAAAGAAAAGAAAAGAAAAGAAGAGAGAGAACAAGACTAACCAACTACTCACATAAAAACTAATGATTATAAAAACAAAACTCCCATTGTGCTACAACATGGATATAATATCAAGAGATTAATGGGACATGACCCCTTTCTCTACAAAATTTTTGTTTCAGAGCTAGATCATCTCAAAAGCAACTAAAAATCTTTATTAAAAATGTTCAATTACTTATGTGTGTAGGCCTGAAGTCTCAGTTCATTCCCTAATAGATTTGTAACCAATGTAGAAAATATGTGTGAAAAATCAGGTGGAATTCTCTCGGTGTCATCCAAAAGCACATCTCATACCTTTCTGAACTTGTGCTTTTTTAAACAGATCCTCTTCTTCCATCAGTAGCTTACTGTGTTAAATTTCATTCTTTCAGATAGTTATGGGTCAGGTGTGTCAAACCCAAAGATAGATTGTTTATTAGACAGATAAATATTTTTCTTAAGATTCACAGAAAGTCCCCAAGTGCTTCTTTATGCTATTCTTTAAAAAAAAAAAAAAAAAAAAAATAAAATCAAGCCTCAGAGCTGTACAACCTAAAGGCAATGGAATATAAGACATAAGTATGGTGAAGACTTCCTGTATCCCAGGTGCACTATGCAGTTTTCTTTTCTGGGAACAGGGTAAATAAGCAAAGAAACATGAACAAAAAGTATGTTTCACTTTGGGCAACACCTACACAAGAATTCAGAGAGAAGTCTACAACAACTGCCAAAGGTAACCCATAAATCCCTTGCACATTAATATGTCCCCTGTACAGACTTCTTACAATACACAGTTATTTTTTTGCTTAGGAGTATAAGCTTGTTTACATACCTAAAATTAATGTTAATAAAGATCAATTGTTTGGGTTCTCAAGTGAGTAAAAAGCAAATGTCAGCTTTGTACTAGCCCGCGCAATCTCAGTTCTTTCCCTTTGCATTTCTGCTCTTTTCATTGAGAGAGGCAGGAATTCTGTAGGGGGGAAAAAATTAATAAGTGCATATTTAGAGTCAATAATATACTGTATACACACAGAGCTTCTGACTTGAAACTGGGAAATGGCCAAATAGATATATCTTCATTTTCTAATTTTTGACTACTTGACTTTACATGTCTTCAGTCTGTGGCAAGGAGGTCATTAACCTGAAGAGAGGATGTTCCAGCTATAATTATCAGAACCTGATCCAGTTTCAAGGAGTTTCTGCTATGATGAAGAACATCATTCCCATACAACCTCCAGAAGAGAAGCTGGAGCTGTAGATGAACTTCAAAACCTGATTCAAGAAGTCAGATTGGCCTACCTGGCTTTTGCCTTGTCCCCTCCAAACTCAGCCCCATGCCAGCTGCTCTGACAAGTTCTAGTGCAGTAATTACTGTTACTATTGGTTTTGCAGTGGTGCATTTCAGGCCAATAAATGTTCTTTTTGCTTCACTATTGTTTCATTAGTCTTTCCTAGGAAATATAACTGAGGATGGAAACACCAGTTTTTAAAAGTGCATAACTGAAAGCAAAGCAATGACTTTAAATATGACAAAAGGTATAAAATAAATCTTGAAAGCTTTCTCCCTTATAGAAGTCGAAAGTTCAAATCATCACTTAACAAGTGGAAGGTTCTAGAGAGTCACCAAAATATATATAGGAAATATAAATAAAAATGCGCAGAAATTATATTGGTAAATTTAAAAAAAAAAATGGATGCAAGTATTGTATTTCCTTGTTTCTGCTCTAAAGATTCAAATTAGATTAAACTTCAAAACACAGTTAAATTTCATTATGAAAATCAGGTTGTCTGCCTTACTTAATGACTTCATTGTATTGCCTGTGGAGAGGTTCTAAGCAGCTGTATACTCCACAGTCAGCCAAAAAAAAAAAAAAAAAAAAAAGAAAAAATCATCTCATCACCATCTGCAAAAGCTTTATGGACATGTAAAGGATGTGTAAAGGCACAGAAGAGAACCAGGATTGAGTGTTTTCATCCAAGGGTGGGTCAAAGTCTATCTCCATTATGGACCCATAAAAGAAGAAAACATATTAAAAACATCCAAGTTCTTCTTAACAAAAAACTCCAGCCATCCTGTTGTAACATCTAGTTACATCTAGTAACCTGATCTAGTTGAAAATGTCCCTGCTCATTACAGGGGGATTGGACGAGATGACTTTTAAAGGTCCTTTTCAACCCAAACTATTCTATGATTCTATGATGATATTTAATTCAAATAGGCAGAAAAACAGGCTGTTATTCACAGCCTCAGTAGCGACAGATAGCAGCAGTATCCTATACAGAATCTGCAACAGATAACAGCAGTATCTTATATAGAATCGTAGAATCATTTAGGTTGGAAAAGACCTTTAAGATGATCGAGTCCAGCAGCTAACCTAACACTGCCAAGCCCACCAGGTGGAACAAAGTTCTGTAGCCACACTGAGGATCAGTACAAAGGGCTAGTAAGGATATCTCTGTGAGCAAACGAACACCGGGGAAATGTTCTGCAAAAGTGCTTTAACTCTTTAACAGATAGATCTTTCTTATCTTACCAAATGTGTGGTACGTATCATTTATTTATTAATTTAGAGCTGTATTTCTTCCATCCTGCATTCTTCTTATTTCATTTAATTTACTCCCTATGCTAATGAAGCAGTAAAAACTGTCTTAAGTCAAAAAATACTAAGTAACAGAAACATTTAGTTTCTTTGAATGTAATACTAAGCCACAGGTTATTTCCAGCCTACAAGGAGCTGATAAAAAGTACTGCATTAGGGAAGATAGCAGGATATAAGCAATGACCCTGGAATTTAAATTGAAGGAATAGACTGGTAATAAGTCAACCACCTACTAACCTTGTATGCAACAAATGAGCATTTTCGAAAAACCCAGCTTGTTATTCAGCTAATGTAAATCATTGGTTTGGACCAAGACACAAATTCCAATTAGGATCTATCACATGGGATTTTACAGCCACTGTGTAGATTTTTTTTTTTTTTCAATACTACCCATCAAAACAATAGATTTTAAAAAAATATTAAACATTTTTGAAGAAAGAGCATACCCACCACTGTTGCTATCTTGCCTTTTCTATGGGCAAATATGGGGTGAAAGTTGGCCAATACAACAAAAGTTGTGTTCAGCCAGTAATGACGCCACGCAATTCACACATACTCAGAAAATATTCAAGTTATGGTTCCCACAGAAAACGCAATCCACCAGATTCACAAACTTTAGTAAAAATGGTGCAAAAATAGACCTCAAAAGCTATTCTGAGATAACATCTCTCAGATATTTTCTCATATTAAAGATATTCAGTGGCAGGGAATCTACAGTGTTCCCAGGAGATTTATTCCAGTACTACATTATGTTTACAGTTCAAATATTTTTCCAAATGTGTAAACTGAATTTTTCTTGCTGCAACTCAAATGGATTAATTCTTGTCTTATCTGGCCTGAACCTGTAGGAAAGGTCGCCTCTTCTTCTTAACAACAAAATTGTCTAACTCTGGGCAGTAATCATGTCCCTATTTAATATCTCTGAAGTCCAGTAAGCACTCACAGATTCAATAATTTTTATTTATATGTCATGTTGTCTCAACCATCTCCTGTTGTTCCATATCTTTCCTGAAGTTCATTCAGTGCCCAGAAGAGAACACAGCATTCCTGTGGATGGCTTTCCAGTACTAGACAGTGCAGTCATATCACTTTACAGATCCCTATCTGTAGAGTCGCTTGTTCCCACTAAATTACAGTACCTTGTCTTGAAGAGCTTTGTATTATTTTCATATCATATCTCCAGTCTGTTAAGACATGCTGAATTCTAATCCTTTATCCAAAATACTTTGATTCTCTCCTGGTTTCAGGTAGTCTGAAACAGCAATAATTCAAGTGGTTAATAAAAGCTTTTAATAACACAAGATCCAGATGCCTTACACTTCCATTTTGAAACAAAAAATTAGTAAAAATTAGTTTCTGTATATTTGTCCAACCACTTTTGCACCCACACTATAGTACTTTTCTCAGGAACATGTTTCAATAGCTTGTTTATAAGTAAGCTGGGTGAAGCTAAGATATATGATATCTACAATTTATTTCTGTAGAGAGATATTTTAACTACCAGAATTATTGAGGAAATTGAAGCTAAGTGTCTGGTTTATAATCCCCATCACCTTTTTCTTTTCCTACCTCTTAAAAATGGATATCGTATTTGTCTTTTTTTAGCCTTCTGGTTTTTCAGATACTTTTCAGAAACTATCAATGAGAATTTTTCTGAAATTGCCTCAGACAGGGCTTTACAAATCCAAAGATGAAAGAGTTCTCCAAGGTCCTAATTATTTTGTTGTGGTCAACATGAGAAATCACACTTTTAAAAAAAAAAAAAAAAAAAAAAGTGTATGCTGCTGTTCTGTATCACTACATTCCAGGACTGATGGGCTTAATTTCTATTTTGTGACAGAGTTGGGTACTGATCACAGCAGCATGTCAGGACCACAGTGACTCATTTAGAACTGTCCACATATAATTTGGGCTATGCAGAAAAAATGACGGAAGATAGAAAAAACTCAGGGAAAGAAGCGTATTACATGAAATGCTGCACTCACAAAATTGTATCCTGTTCTATTCCGAACCTTATAGCAGGACTGAATAACCACATTTTTAAACCATGTTTTTTAATTTTTAGCATTTCATTTTGTGTTCATCTGAATCACAGACTTTGTTCTGTAAAACAAATAGTTCCATTATCACAGGAGTTGATGAAGTCTGGTTTGTCCGGCTTCATGTCTGTTGTTGACTGATGCCATGATTGTACCTTTCCTCAAAATTGGCAATACTCAAAAGGGCTGTCTCATATGTGAATTTTCTACTGCCCACCGTTGAAGAAGTCCATCCTGCAGCTTCTGAAGAGGACAAGATTCTTTGGCATTTTTTCATCCTCCTGTCCCCAGTTTTCATATTATTTTTATGACTTAAGGAATTATTTTACTGATAAAAGTTTAAATCAGATCATCCTGAATCCTGCAATAAAACATCTTAAGTCAGGTGAGGTGATCCCACCTTTAGAATATACTTAGAATGGACCAGTATAGTTTAATATTTTTCTGAACCATTCTTAGTTTTTCCTCCTTTAATCATCAAGTGTAGTTTTAATACAAAAAGTCTTCCTAACACAAAACTTGAAGATGGCTAAAAAGTAAAAATATCATATCCTAGCAAAGGTTTTTGGGGTTTTTTTGTTTTGGTTTGGTTTTTTTTTTCTTGCCCTAGCTTTCACTTTCAGTGTCAGGAAACACAGAGAGAGAAAGAAAAGACCTGGACACCTGAGGACTTGTCAGCTCAAAATCTTCAAACTAAATTCGATCAGCTCCCCCTGTGGGTTAATATCATGGACCGTGGGAAATACCAGGAACAAAGTTTTGCAGACAGAGGTAACCCTGGGACAGCACAGCAGCAAGTTAGCACAGCAAGACAGGGGATAACACAGCAGCGAGTTAGCACAGCAAGGCAAGACATTCAGCAGATTTTGTTAGTGAGGACAAGATTCAGAAATGCAAGACTGAGGGCTAGAAAATCAGCCAGCAGCTCACCAATGTTTCCAGGATACCAGGTGCAGAAGCAAAACTCAGATTTGTGTTCATGGGAAATAGGATCTTCACTTGATTATCCCAGAAACTCTACAGAAAAGTATGTGTATAATCAAAATGGGGAACTGACATGGAATCCATTTTTTGCTGAATTAAAAATACAAATATATGTACATATATTCACAATGAAGTAGTGAAATACAGAATTTGTGCTGCCTATAAGACAAATCTAAAGTGGTTATGGATTATCACTGCTGATTGGACCTTCTTATCAAATCATCCCAATTTAAAAGTAAATTATCATATTCTTTTTCACTGGCTAATAAAACAGCCTTTTTAGAGATAAAAAAATGATTCTTGGCTTTTACCTGGTAAGGGCTTGTCTTCACCTAACAATTCATTTGCAGCAATTGGGAATATGATTTTTACAGCAGAGTTGCCGTGCTGCACTACTTCTTCCTGCAAACACATCTGACGCCTAAAAGGCTTTTTATGAAATACGTTAGTTTACTTTAAAAGTGGAGAAACCTAGCTCACACTTAGCGTGGAGTGAGAAGGTACATGTACACAAGCAAATAAAAAAATCAGCCTCCATTCTTATGCTCTGAGGATGGTGGGGTAGCAGTGAACTGGTTCCCACCCCAGCAATAGGGGCACACACAGATTGTCAGTGGGAACCCCCCCTCACCTCTGCAAACTGCTAAATCGTGACCACACATTGTCTGGGATATTTCTGATTGACACTGGCTAAAAACATACTAGGGACCATGATAACAGTTTACCATATGATCACGCACCAGTGCCCAAGGTCTGTCCCCTGGTCACGCTCAGTTTACTGCTATAGAGCCAGGCAGAGTCTGATGGGGAGTCTATGCAGACTAGCTGGACGCCGTGCTGCATAGCCTGCCTTAGTGTACACTAATTTCTCTTTTAAACAATCTTCAGCCAGGGAATGAGAACCAAAATCTGTTTTACAGGAGATAAGTAACATGGGTGAATTTTCCGAGTGAAAATCTGTGATAAGATTGACTAATGAGACAGAACAAAACCTGAGTGTTACATTCAAAACTGACAAAGCTTGAAATCAAAACCTCACTTTGACATCTCTTTGTTCTGACTAGGTCTGAAAGCTTTAATAATTTACTCATGTAAAATGGCTTTATTAATATTTAAGCTGGAAGGTGGGTAGGCATGTAGAAAATAACATTAAAACCATGGGGTTTGTTTATTTTCTTTCCTTTATTTCCTCTTTAGCCATGTTTTACAGCTGTAAATATGGATAGAGACATATTACATTTTATATTTATATCCTACCTGGCATACTGGAGAAAACCTACATGACATCATCTACATTCTGTATCATACAAACAACTGTTGGTTACTCTTAAAATGTGCATACACACATGCACAGACACAGGATTTGTATTTCCTTATCACACACATATTTACTTTCTCCATATGCAATATCAACAGAAATTCTACAAATTCCTTAACATCTGAAATGAGATGTGTTTATTCTTTCATTATAAGCCTGGGAAAGATTTTTTTTTTTCTTGAGAGGCAATTTAAAAACAAAAAACACTCGAGCTAATTAGTGTTTCTTTCACTGATTTCCATCTCTTTGTTCAGACACACATGCGATTCGCAATCACAGGCACTCTCTTTGCATCAGCTTCTGCAGGACTGGCTTTCAATCACACAGACAGCTAGGCAACAGAGCTAGAGATGGGGTTTTTTTTTGTTTTGTTTTTTTTTTTTGTTTTGTTTTTTTTGTTTTTGTTTTTCCCTGAAGCCTAATTCAGCTGTCCTTTCCCTGGGAGTGTGAAGGTGGCAGTCACACTGAACTTCAACGCACCTGTTAGCTGAAGCCACCCTGAAGTGCACTAATTTGCAAAGATAACTGTTAAGCAATGTTAGAAATTTATTGTTTCTGCAGACTGGCTGGTAACAGGTTGGTGGGGTTTTGCAGAGGAGGAAAGGGTTGTGGGGTGGTTTTTTTGGCTTTTGGGGGGGGGATTCATAAAATACAAGGGAGGAAGACAAATTATGCTGAAAAAAATAATATTACTAAGATTTTTATGTATTTTATACTTAACCTAGGACTGAATCAATGTACTTTTTATTACATAACATCTTAAAATGAAAAGGGAGTATTTTGTGTGAGATGGGTGTGATCACCCAGATCAGCCACATCTCCTCCAGGAAATAAAAGGGTGAGGGCGTGGGCCCAAGCACTGACAAACCGCTTGACACTTAGCAAGCTCCACGTTGCACATTAGTGCAGGCTCCCTCCAGTACCTGGGTATAGTTTGGGGGTTAGCTGAGCCCCAACAGACACTTTTTATGCAGCCATCCTGTTTTGGGGGTCTAAAATAATATAGCTGAAGGGATATGATCTGCATTGTGCCAGTTGGATATCCCCTTCATCATTTTATTTATCAGTCTGGCTATTGCCATTAGTTTACAGTGGAAAACACATGAGAAAACGTGATTGACAGTGGGATTCCTCTGCATTTCTTCCTTAGGACACAGAAAAGGCTTGATTTCCTCAACAGAGGAAAACAAACCTAGAACTAGAACTAAGAGAAGACTCTCTGGGAAAGTCAGGACCATCGAACCACGTGCTTCATATGTTAGACCACAGCACATAACTAAAATTTTCCTTTTAGATCCTCACATCCCACGCGCATTCTCTCAAGAGTGCTTCGTCTTTCAGTTTATTTCACACTCAGGAAATAGCTGCAAAACTGTATTTAATCTTAACTCAGTTGAGTATTTCCTTGAAAATGTCTTTCCTGACATAATCTGACAAATCCAAAGAAATCCAAATGTTCATACCACTCCAGAAGGCACAGAGAGGATGAAGTCTCCTGAGCCAGTGAACTCACAGGGGTACAAAGGCAATTTGCTGTATTCTGTCGAGATGACAAGACACAGACACAGCAGTAATACTGTAAAACTACTAAGAACAATTTGAAAAGCAAAAGAACAGCTTATCTATCCGTGAAGGAGGTATTAAAACAGCGTTTATAGTTGCAAAGGCAGATAGCGATTGGCATTTGAAGGAGAAAGAGCCGCTGGAGGCAGGAGCTCCCGGGCACACGGAGCTGTCCTGCTGCCACCTGCAGATGAGGACCCGGCACGACAAACCCCGCAACTTGCGAGAGAGATGAAGAACTCTGCAAAAACACACACAATCCTATATCCATGCGACCAGGACTTACTGACACGGGAATGACCCCGGCATTTTCTTAGCGGAGGAAAAGCACAGGCGATAAAGAGCAGAAGTGTCAAGGACCAGCTGAAGCTGAAGATTCATTTTCAGATATACAGGCTCTTATGTCAAGGTCACCAGCCCGAATCCAGCTAATAGTGGGTCATCAGTCTATAGCGGCTCTTGTAGGTACTGGTGAGAGGTGAGCCTCCCCCAGTTTCAACCAGTGAGCATACCAGTATTAGATATTTCAAAGTGAAACACTTTGTCATCCTCTTACAGACCCCGTGGGCTGTAAGGGTGACATCGTGAAGTACACGTTTGTGAATACATAGGAGACTTTTTTTACACAGCTGACATTGGAGATCTTATATACTTAATTTGCCTTAAAAACACAAAATAGGAAAGCTAAAGCAAAGCCCACCCTGGGCAACAGTAATTTGGAAGGTGAGGACAGACAGTTTAAACCACGATAGCAAAGCTTCGCGACGGAAGTCCACAAGGAAATAGGAGATACGCAAACAAAGCCGTGTGTCCACTGTTGCAGAAGATGAGAATTACACAGCCTTAAGCTGCACGTAAAATTTGTCCCAGACTGCAGAAGGGCCCTTTTATTAACTTGCACAGTGAAATGTTTAATAATGTTTGTAATTTTCTTACAAACATTTTAGACTCTTTGTGCGAGGTTAAGTCAAACCTTACAGGTGGGTAAAATGTATGCAGCTGCAGCTGAATTCATGTATTGTAAGCCAGAAGGATGCAGTAAATCACAGAAGAAAACTTCCCCCAAATTTTCTTTAATTTTTAGACCTAAAACTGTGTTGGTGATGGGTTTTAGTCTGTACATAATAACGTACATATAGTAACAGAAGATAGATCTCTTTCCTTAAGAAACACAACTGTATTTTTGGACAGCAAATTATTATGTGGCTAAAAATTTTAAGTAGAAATGTCTGAAAAAAAAAATTGTTGTAATGGCCAAAGTGTATAATTTATAAATATATTTATATAATTCATTTATAATTTAAATGAAGATCTTTTATTGACTTTCTAGTGAAGAATACACCTAAATTCTAATTATTATTAGATTGAAATTTTAGAAAATATGTCCAAGGACCCAATGCTATCAGAAGGCAGACCCAAAACCCAGAGCTCAAATAAATCAAGTTCTTGTTAATTCTATTTAGTATGGTTTTCATTATGCATAAGTGAAACAATACCTGACTCTTTCACTGCTGACTCACCTCGTAGCAAAACCAGGAGACATTCAGAAATACCAGACAGAGGTGAAGCTGCTTCTTTATCATCTTCCTCAAAGTGATACGAGTTTTTAAAGGTCATTTTCTAACTAAGTATCCAGCTGCCACTTAACACATTTTATTACAAATAACAGGGGGAATCTGTGCCATCAATAAACATAACACGTTTCTATGTGCTACAGGCATTCTTGTTTCAGATATGTCTCTTCATCATCTCTTCTCTCCAGGTATGTTGCCCTGGAATGAAAAAAAAATACATCCTAAAACCAAGGAAAGCCTAGTGTCCGGAATTTTTTACTTTCTACAGCGTATTTTTGACAAGGAATATTGAAATTAAAGATCTAAAATGATAAAAAGAAAATAAAAATACAACAGACCTCTTCAGAAGACCTGTTGTTCTGTTTTATATGTTCGTGTGTCTGGTTCTACATTATACAAAAAAGACAAATGAAGAGGGTTTTTAACGTCTCAAGCACTGATGAAAAACAACAAAAAAATTCAATTTCTTTAAATCTTGTTTACAGCCAGTAAGCATATGTCTAAGAAGTCACTTAGCCTCCAATGATAAATTCACTGTTTCTGCCAGAATTAACAAGTATAATAGTTTAAAAACAAATTGGTATTGAAAAAATATATAATTTCTCAACAGCTTAGGCAGTTATTTTAACGTTGTCACTTTTTAACTTTTATGTGGCAAAGTAATTAATGATCCATAATAAATTTTTTTAAATGATTTAGAGAGAAAATCAAGGTTAGAGTATTTCATCTGGAAAATTATACCAATACTGTTTTATTTTTCCTATTTTTTCTTTAACATTTGAATTGTCCTATTTTAAAGCCAAGCCTATCTCTGTTTTTCTTTGCTTCACAATTTACTCATATTCCATTTTCCATTGCTATAACTGAGAGATAAAACATGAAACAGTTTATGGAAAATACTGTGTTTTTTTTAAGTTAGAGTATGGACAGTTTAATCAGCTGTATATTTTTACAGGATTATCATAAACCTCATTTTGTACTCTATTTCCAATATTTTTCTCCATCTTGGCATCACTGGCTGACTGCTGAAACCAGATTACTATGAACAAAGTCTGTCTTTCATTTCTCTTCCGAGCTCGACAGAGGTGCTTGGCTGTACAAACTTCAGGTACATTGCTCTCAGGAACTACAACATGTGATCCTACAGATCTAGCAAAAAACTGCAACAGAGACTGGCCAGGAAGAAAGAAGTCAAATAGTATCATCTTAACGCCTTCAATAGCACATTTACTTAACACTGCAGCAGGAGGAGGGAGGCACCCACATACCCCGTTTCAGTCAAAATGTTTGGATTATAAAATGCCATGCTGCATGAAGATTTCTATTTCTCAGATTTGGCAGCACATTTATTTAACACTGCAGCAGGAGGAGGGAGGCACATACCCCATTTCAGTCAAAATGTTTGGATTATAAAATGCCATGCTGCATGAAGATTTCTATTTCTCAGATTTGGCAGAATCACAGTTTCAAAGTCACATATTCAAAGAATGTCAATGCTACATACTTTGTATTTTAAAGTTACCTGACTGTATTTGAAAGCACTTCTGATTTGTTATAGAACATCCTACAAAAAGTGAAAACATCTGCTTAGGAAATCAAGGATACATCTATTTTATGATTCTTTGTGACAAGAGCAAACCACTTTTATTTTTCTCCATCTCATCTTCTTTCTGGCATTTTTCCTCAGCTCGCTTTCTCCTCGTATTCTCCCACCTGCAGCTTTTATAACCTCAGTCCATGTATTCTCTGGCTAGTTAGCCATCTACTTCCTCACCTTTTACCTCCTCTTTTGTTTATAAATCTGGGAACTGATCTCCCATACACCAAAACAACAGACAGCCCAAGCACTTTCTTTAGCAAGGCATCTCCACTGCTTACCTATCTGCTGTGTTCTTTCTTTGGAGGACAAGGTACAGGACCAGGCAGGAAGGCTTAATTCAGCAGAGGAGATGGGAAAAAAAAGAGTCAGGAGACATCAGCGGACTGCAAATCAAGCAACAGCCTTTGACAAATGCAGTCACAACATGTATTAGAACAGGCCATAGTCCCATTTTTAGGTAAATTTACAGTCCATAACATTTAAAAACCCTAATCCTAGGTTACAGTTCCTCTTAGTCAAGATCCTGAAATTCCTGAATAACCTGAAACCAGAGATCAATATACATCTCAAGCCATCTCTAACATACAGCTTAAATTTAAGGCAATGTTTTTCACTGTGAGAGTGGCTGGGTGCTAGGATACAATTCACCTAAAGGCTGTGGAATCAATGTTCCTGTAAATATTCATATCTCAGATGGAGAAGGCTCCAAACAAGTTGGACCAGTTCTGGGAATGGCTCTGCTTTGAGCAGTGGGTTCAGCTAGATGATCTCTGAAGGCATCCTACAACCTAAATTATGTTATCATTCTTTTATACCTGAGAGGTGGTCAGGGAGTTGACCATAGGCATGTCTTTATTCTTACCTGTTTATGCCTAGAGACAATCAAGAAAGATTGAATGACTATTGCAAGGTTGTGGATTCTAAGCATCCAGCTTCTTAAATGGATTGAGGACTACTTTTGCTTCATCTGCCAAGAGGCAGGACAACACACAACATGACATGTTGGAGCACAGAAGCATCTTCATTCCCGGAACACCAGTAAACCCAAACCAGAAACCCTAAACTTTTACCACAGATGGCTTCAGCCCTTGAGGAGAACAGGGATTTGGCAGCCTTTCTGTCTGAGGTGGAACACACAAACTCTGAAGAGCCAAAACCAGGTTAAATGCAACACCTCTTACCAAAATATGCAGTTAATTTCATTAAGGTCTAGTTTCATTGCAGATAAAGACCAAGTCAACAATGGTCTGAAGAACTGAAGCTCGCTGAACTGTAGCTCTACTAGTTCTAGTTTGAGCATTTAGCTGCTGAAGCCAACCTATGGAGCACAGTAAGATCAATTGTTTTATTTGCTTAATGGAAAGTACATATTAGGTGGTCAAAAGAGCAAGGTGTCTTCTTTTGCAAAGAGTTTTGGTCTTACGCTTTTAAAGCTTCATTTGTAGAAGCCCATATGCAAACATACCTTGAGAAAAAATATAGTGAAACAAAGTATGCTAACTCTGAAATGTCACCTTAGGAATTAGATTATCAGACCCTGCTTATTGAGATCTCTTTTGTGATTATGGTTTATGCCGACAGATTTAAATTAGAAGGTGCAGATTGAAATGAGCTAATTCAATTTACAAATGCAGACTGCAGAAAAGAAATAGCTTATTTCAGGTCCAAAATGCATTTTATTCTACCTTAATTAGGAGAATATGTAAAGCAAATGAGGGGAAAATAGCTTCCATTTTACCATAAGAAGTAAAACCAGTAGTTTATAAGATCTGTCTTTAAAACAAGAAATGGACAATTTGAGAGTATTGTATGTTATTCAATACATATGTTTTTGTAAGTATCATGCAAATTCTCTGTAATCAGACTCAAAAAAGTCTGTTTGTTTTCAATTGCTTGAGTAGCAGGAAAAAAAAGGCTAAATTAAGGGCACTGCACATGACATGGGCAGGAATGACTTCTTTACAGTTAATATTGATCTTCCAGGCAAATATGAATCCTCGTGGCAAAAGCCAGTCTGGTGGATTATATCTCAGCAACTAGCAAAAATCTTGCAGAGAAAATAAATATTAGATCCTCTAATATTTAGATAATAATACTAATAAAAATTAGTATCCTTAAATACTAGTAAGTGACATTGTCTACGGGATGACTGCTTGCTCCATTGATGTAAATCTTTGAAAGGAGAGAACATGAGCAATCTAAGCTAACAAATCAGGCTGCACATGCAGAATATGCAAAAGATTTATATCCTCTGTGATGGGAAGAAGAAGGACATATTTCACTTATACTAACTTGCAAATTACACCCAGTCCTTGCCATGACTGTTGTAATAGATTCAACCTCCATCAACCTATCTGTGACTAGAAAGAGATCTGTGTACACTAATAAAAAAAAAAAAAGCAAATGCTGGTTAGAAAGAGCAGATTATGTTCTAGAAGCAACACTAAGTTAGACTATATCATGCTTCCAATTTTTTACCTATTTCACTATAGCCCATATAGAGGAATACTATTAAATTGGGCTTAATTCCTTAAAGTCTCATGGGAGTGAGAACTGCACTGTGCTTGAGCCAAATTCTTTGACTTTTGAAGGTTTTTTTTAGTAGCAGTTATTTTATTTCAGTCAAAACATCATAAATACAAAAAGGGAACTCAACACAGATATCCTAGTTTCATGAAGAAAATTCTTCACTGAATTTGTAAAGAAAAAGAAAGCAAGACTAAATACTCTTGTTTCACTGCAGGTGGGAGGGTGTGTTTTGGAAACCATTCCTTTCCTTTTCTGTTGTCTGAATTTACTCTTGGATATTTTCAACCAAGGTATATTTATTTTTTGTTCTTTTAGTCGATTTGATTTGCTTTAATATTCTACAGCGAAAGTGTCTTTAAAAGGTGCAAAACTAATGAAGCCTACTGTTGATAGTTAAACACTAAATTTAGCAGCATCTTCCATTTAAAGATTTTAATTTCCAGTGGTTTTTTTTTTTTCTGAATTTGTCTGGCAGTCTCCATGTTTAGTTAGCATGTGAAAGCTTCTGAAGAACAAGAGGGAAGGTAAGAGACCAGCTTGTTAGCGTAATATGAAAACAGAGTTCTGCTGTGCATTCAGGGGAAGAAAAAAAAAAAACAAAAAAAAAAAAACACCCTCCTGTGCCTGTATAAACAAATTTATCCAACATAACCTATTGAATGAAAGATCTCTATATGCACAAGAGAGAAAAATCTCTCAATGGCTTTGATAGAGTTTCTCTGTCCTCTGCCTACAGAATAACAAATCTCTACAGTGCAAGCACAAGAGGACAGAGCTATGATTTGAGTACAGGAATAGCAATCTGCAAACACTCTGAACTGCTTTTTGAGGGAGCTCTTGCCACCCTGATGCAGCAGCTATAGAGACCTTGGGGTGCATCGGGAGCTGGGTAAAGCTGAGCCTTCAGCCCAGGAAGGAGAGAGCTATTCCCTTTCATCAGCCTGGTGGAGGTGGTACGCAGTATTAAAAAAAAAAAAAAAAAAAAAAGGTTTCCCAAAATAAAAAGATCTATGACGCAAAGTCTTTGAAGAGGATTAAGAAATGGCAGTGACCCTGAACTGCCATAGCTAGGCACTGCTATTTAAACCACGCTGCCCTTTCTCCAATGAGCTGAGTCACTTTTCCTGGTCTGGTTCACTTTGCCCTGATGCTGCTAAAAGTGAGGAGCAGCCAAACTGAGGTTCACGAGAAAAAGTGAATAAATGTGAAAACCCATAGATTCTGGAAATATTCAGCTGTTTCTAACAGAGTTCATACTGAAAGCCATCCTTTCTACTGGTATCACCAATGGCTTTGTGACCTCCTTTGAAGTAGTGTTTTTGATTTGGTTACAGCATTTTGGGGCCAGAGGAAGCTGGAAGTCTATGGCCAAAGAAAGGAAAAAAATATAACAGTTACATGCCATTTCTAAGTTGTCTTCTGCAGATTTATCTTTTTTGTTGAATACTATTTTTTGTTCAAAGCAATAGCAGTGATGAATATCCTGCATGTGTGCATACATCTAATTGACAAAGGAAATAGCTTGCTCTTGAAGCCCAAAACATTCTCAAACACATAAAATCTAAAAGAGTAAAATGATTTTTTAAAAATAAAATGACAAGCAATGACCATAGTTACTAAGTAATTACTACAGGCAGGTGATAGTGATGAGAATAAGGAGGCATTCCAATTATCCTAGCTTGTCAGAGGAGAAATAACAATCTCAGAAGTAATACAAAGTATGCTAGATTAAAAATTTTGTTGCCTGTCTGCCACTATTATCAAGAAATGCAAGATGTATAGCATTCACCAACAGCCAGAGGTTATTAGAACCCTGATAAATTATAAAAACCCCCTGAAATTCACACCTTCTCCTTCTGCCTTAAAGAAAACACATACTACAACTTCCAGGGCAAGAGGCAAGGCTGCTCTTCTTCCCCCAGGGACTCTGGGAGGGAAGCTGAAGAGGTGCCAGAGTGAACAGAGCAGGAGAAAGTTAATTTTGCACATTCTGGGACTTCCAGTCCCATTCTGCCTATATGGTCTTGCAAATATACATTTCAAAAATGCACCAGGGTCTGCTTTATAACAGAGTAAAAGCAAGACCAAAGCCAGCCAGTAGCAATGCCTGAAGGAAGCAAGTACATGACATATGGAGCCCTGAGAAGTAGGTACACAGGGCTGTGTTGCAGAAACTTGTCCTCGTGGCTTGGGAAAGACGAGGAAGGAGTGCAGCTTGCTGGGGCTCTGCAGGACCTGCCTGGAAGTATGGGGCTTGCTCGCATTGCTTTGTGCTCACAGTTTGCAAAATTCTTTTTTTTTTTTTTGCACACAGTGCAGTCCACAGCTGTTACATAAGTGGATATATTTGTCATTATGTCTGCTGAGCACAGTTAAACGTGCTATCCTCCATTATGCTGTCATCTTCAGGTAGGTTCACGTCAACTAACACAATCGCAATCCAGAGTTTTGTGTGGGAAGATGAAAGCACACTCTGAGACCACCAAACCAGAAAGAAAAAAAAAAAAAAAAAAAACAAAACAAAAAAACCACCACAAAGGAAAAAAAAAACCCCACACACACAAGAATAAGGAATTGTCATTTTCAAATACTTTTGGCAGCTATGAATCATTAGTTTTGCCCTATGATGACACTAAAAAAAAAAATATCACATGCTTGGGAAGGTGCATAAATTGTCAGCCGTAGACTGTACCCAGCCCCAAGGTCATGGTTTCCCTGCTCTTCTTCCAGGGAAATGGTGACATATTGGCAGAGGGAGAACAGACTCAAGCGTCTGGGAAAGTTCAACAACATTGGTCTGGAGCATACTTTTACAAAAGTTGTAGACTTTTGCAGTAATCATCTGTCTAATTTTATTTACTTCATATCCTTCCATTTAAGATTAAAGTCAGAAATAATCCCACCATATTTACCTCTGAAACAGGTAAGCCCAGGGCATAGCTTCCATTGCCCATGGTTCTTTAATATATCCTCACATTATCCGTGAGTTTAGTTTTATTCTTTAAGAATATACTTTCTACAACAAGAACAGAATCAAAACAGAAATAAGCATTGCAATGGATACACAAGACAATAAGATAGCCACTATTCTGCCTTCACATTGATTCCTTCAGACTGAAATATTTAACAATACGTGTGTATAAGCTATAATAAAGTACTATTTTAATGCAAGATTACCCAGTACAACACAAGTTTCAGCTTGTACAAGTCCTGCCATCACAGAATGATGCCATTATTCCCAGTATAAATTGTTTACTTCTGAAATGCTCAGCATGAAATATTTCAGATTTCTGGCTAGTTAACCTTTTGGGAAAACACCTACTAATATTTTCTAGTTTTGCTGGCAGCCTTCCTTTATTATAGTAATTTATGACCATATTAGAGGTTTAAGATTTCTACCTTTTCTTCTCCATCGATTCAGCTATGAGGATCTAGCTCTGCTGCATTTCGCAGATGAAGGGCAACCCCTTTCATTCTAAAAAAGTACAAAACCTCCCAAGAGTTTCCAGTGGAACACATGCTGAAAATTAAACCCCACAAAAGTCGGGTTAAGTTAAAACTGTGAGCTTAACAGATCAAAATTCAGTTTAGGCAACTAGGTAAAGTGAAACTGCAATTATAACACTCTCTTCAAGTGGCTGCAAATAAAAAGAAAAACAAATTATTGGCTTAATTTTTTTTGTATCCCTGCATCATTGCTATTGATTTGATATGCTAACCTAGCTAATATCTGTAGCAAAGGCACGTTTGTAGGAAGGCAACATTTGACAAAATAATTATTTTTCAAAAAAAAAAAAAAACAAAAAGGGAAAATAAAATATCTAGTAAGATTCAAAATATTTACTGTGTATTAAGAATAAAAAAGCTCACCACTGCCTGCAGAATCCTTAAAAACAGGTTTTTAAAAGAAATTTTCAGATTAAGAATTATTAACAGAAATTATTGAATACTCATTTGCAAACAAATTGAAATTAACTGCAAAGTGGAATTAATTTGCTACAGTATTTAATAAGCAGTGCTTAAGTCTATCCTCGGCAAAAGTTTAAAGATGAAATGTAAATAATGACAATAAAAACACTTAGATTTTACAGTACTTCTCATCCACAGTTCTTAAGGTATTTGAAAAGATTATTTTTAATAGCTCCAATTTACCAAGCAACTTGCTAGAACCAAGACCTTGAATTTAATTCACTTGAGTCTAAATAATGCCTACACAGATATGCTATCACACATTTGATATGTACTATACTGTTTATTATTGATCCACAAAATCTAATATAGTCATTTTACCAGGGAGCCAATATTATTGTTATTAATTATATGGAACACAACAGCTCTAGACAAGCAAAGAGGAGGACACCAACTGCTCTTCTTTCCAAATTCTCATCTCCTCTGATGCTGCATTTTAAACACCAGGTCCTCTGTAATTTTTCAAATACTGCCAAAAATACTTTCTTTAGCATGAAAAGACTTTGCTTGAATACAAATAAAATCATAATAGTCACACTAACTGGCTTTACTGAAGTGCTTTTCATACAGAAAAAGGTCTTTTTCTTTTCAAGAGGCTCATACAGATTTGGTCAAGCGCATATGTAATGGATAATACAATTTCCTTCCAGCCACAGAATAAGCTTCCAAGCAGAATCCTCATGTTTTTCTTTCTTATTTTTCTTTAATGCTTCTAAGGGTTTTAAAAGCATAACACTAGTTTTGAAGGTACTGAGAAGATGTTTCTCACCTCAGAAATGAACAAATTGCACAGAGAAGTAACAAAGATCCATAACACAAGTAGTTACCATTAGAGGTTAAAACACAGACCAAGAAGACCAAGGGCTTATCTATTCTGGTAGGTCTACATCCTTCCTCTGCCTGAACTCCAACCGTTCCCTAGATCTGCTTCAGGGGGCAGGGCATAGCACCATGATCAGGTTAAAACACACTAAGAGTCTGATACATTACCAAAGGAACTGCACAATGCAGAAATAATCAAAGGGCTTGCACACCCAATCTGAAAGGGAGCCTGGCCAGCCTGGACTATGAGCTGGCCAATTCAGTGTCTGTCTGCACCTGGGTGGGAACACATGTGCCTGCAGACATGATCATGATGGTATTGACCTTGGTAGCTCAAACAAGAGATGAAAAGTATCAGCAAGAGCACTGAAAATGGTTGTATGTACGTAGGTCTCATCACCGAATCACAGAATGGTTGAGTTTGGAAGGGACCTCTGGAGGTCATCTTGCCCACCCCCTTTCACCAGGAGTGTCACCTAAAGCCAGGTTCCCAGGACCACGTCCAGATGGCTTTTGAATATACCCCAATATACTCCACAACCTCCCTGGGCAACCTGTACCAGTGCTCAGCTGCTCACAGTGACAGTGTTTCCTGATATTCACATGGACCCTCCTGTGTTTCAGTTTGTGCCTGTTGGCTCTTGTTCTGTCACTAGGCACTGCTGAGAAGAGCCTGGCTCCATCTTCTTAGCAGTCTTACTTTGGGTATTTATACACATGTAAAAGATCCCTCTGAGCCTTCTCTTTGTTGCCCTTCATTAGACTCTCTCCAGTATTTCCTTACCTCTCTTGTACTGGGGAGCCCATAACTGGACACAGTCCTTCACGTGTGGCCTCACTGGTGCTGAGGAGAGGGGAAGAGCCACCTCCCTCAGCCTACTGGCAGCACTCGTCCTAATGCAGCCAAGGATACCATTTGCCTACCTTGCTGCAAAGACGCATTGCTGGCTCATGCTCAACCTGGTGTACACCAGGACCCCCAGGTCCTTTTCTGCAAAGTTGCTTTCCAGATAGTCAGCCTCCATGCTGGCATACAGCGAGTGGCAAAAATCCCAAGTTCTCATTTCTAGGAGTTCCTACTTGAAAAAAAAAAAAAAAACAAAAAAAACAAACAAACAGAAAAGGAGGTGATTGTCTGAACATGCTGTTTTCTGAATTTTTCGAACAGGTATTTAAATACTTAGGAAAGACAAAAGAGAGAAAATGACAACACAACACCACAGCAAATCGGAAATCCAAAATAATTCAAGAGGCAAAGATAATTAATCACACAATATTGACCACTTCAGACCAAGTCTACCTCTTATTCCTGGTAATGTTTACTGACATAGTATTGATTTTCCCAGCTCAGATTGTTACCCTAAAGAGGATGTCCCTATGAAATCTACCCCAGCCTAAGCAGTCATAATGTTGATACTTGGTCAGGGGCTGAACCAGGAGAAGTGTTCGAGGCTTCAGACCTTAATGCAGACGGTTGGCTGCTGTGCTCTCTTACCTGACTCGGTTTCAGTCTGCCGTGCCTCCTCACATAGAAGCCCAGCAACAGTTTTAATTCTTTTAGAAAGCATGAAATTGCCTACAAGATTCACATACTGAATGCCAAAAAGAACAGCTTTCTAGATACACTCATTCTGTTTCTTTTGAGACCATCTTAATCTTTCGTCCCTGTGTGTTCTTCCCTCCAAGGCTCTGCCTTGCTAGGCAAGCTCATTTAAGCAAAATAGCTAGGTTTTAAAAGCTTTTCCCAACATGTTCATACCTACTGCAGCTCTCTCACCTTTACAACACAGCTATCTTTGACAGATATACACTCAAATATTATAAACCAGAGATGCAAATCGAACTGTTCATACTCCTCACTCCCATAGAGGTGCCGGTATAGTGCATCTAACCCCTGTGCCTCTGCCCTGCAGAGCTCTCAGGAGCAGAGGACAGGCAGCACTCCTCCTCTGTCAGCTTTCAGAGCAGCTGAATCATTTAATCTCTCTTTGCAATTACATCTTTCTTCTCCTTTCTACTTAACCTCTGGATCGATGATTGTTTTTTGCGACTTACAAGACACACGTTACACAATGTGTCTGGACCTCAACTATATGGAAGGAAAGGAGACAGGGCTTTCATTATTGTTCCCTGCTTGCTTTCATGGGGGTGACTTATGATGCATACAAGTCTGCTTTCCCATTACAGGCAAAGTTTTTCCTCCAGGATTGTCTTACTGGATGACTGTGGAGTCATAGCCGCGAAGAACAAAATAGAATTCAGCCTCAAGGGACAGAAAAGCCTTTTCTAAATAGCCCTCCAGCATGGGGGGGGGCTCCATGGCCAGACATAATGGCATTAGTTTGGTGCTACAGGATTGCTGCAGTATCAAAGAAAAGGGCTATTGCTACTAAATATTAACAAATGCATCTCTTGAAGTTACGGTGGTAATAGCCTTTTTCTGTGCCTTAGCTCACATCCCAAAGTAAATATTATATTCTGGACCACTCTCAGTTATAAAACTGCAATAACACAGCTCGATTTTAGTGAGCAGTGAAACCTCTAAATGGAAACAAGTATGTAAATAAATCGCATGATATATGTAATATAACCTGAAAGCAGGATGAGTTTTATTTCAGCTGATAAAATCATAGCAAGTAGACAAAAGAATTCAAAAAGTAGCTTTGAAAACTGTCCATATAAATTAAGATAGGAGAGATATTGTACCTGAAAAATGAGCACCTTCTACCTGAATTTTCATGTGAGTAACAGTGCCTGGTAGTGTGGAATGAAGCCTGTGTGCCTAGATCTACACCTACGCACAGAAAGGCGCTGAGTCTAAGATGACATTAAATTAGATTTAGGAAAGAATTTTGAAAATCATCTTATCTGACAAGATGTTACTGGCTACTCCTTGTATTTAATACAGAAACTTGTATCTGAGTTTTACTAAAGGTTTGTCATCTGAGAGAGAAAAGACCAACAAAAATATTAAAAGGTTAAAGGAATCACCTTTTTCTAAACAGTTGTTCAAGTGGTTAATTATATCTACTGTTAAAAACAAAATCTGCATGACTAAGCCAAACTCTTTGAAGTACAGATATTTTTACCCTTCTCTTCAGCACTCCCTGTTCTCCACTTAGAAGAGGCCTACCCCCAACAACAAAATCACCTCAGTCCTCTTTTACAGAACCCTCAGCTTCTTAAGTCATAACCAAAAGACATTTTTACAGTTATGAATCAGCTCTATGTGCTCACAAATTTTATTGTATTTGTGGAGACCTAAGCGACAAATCCACTGACTCAGCAAGCCAGACAAAAATCACCTTCTTATCCTACTCGCTACTATCCTCATCCAGCACGCAAGGATTGAGTTGGCCTTTTCCCCCACAGCACGCTGCGCTGCCCATATGCTAAAGAACTGCTTTCTAAGAACATCATCTTTTAGTGTGGGATTTATCTCTAGGTTATGACATTCAAACATTGCACTCTACGTTGAGATTTATATATGCAAGCTACAAACATGATTCAGTTCAACATTAGGATATCTGTGTTTAGATGGCAGCACACAAATGTGCAAAACAGCACTAGAAAGATGATTCATCAAGTATCACATTTACTGAGATACATAAGTCAGATTCTCAAAAGACTTTTAAAATTTGAGACAATGTTTCCAAATACTTTTGTCTGGAAAGAGAAACACAGCACTGGATTTACCTGAAAAATCCCTCAAAACAAACGACTGATGATGGCTTGCATTTAAAACTTCTTACAGCCTAGAAAGAGGAAGGCATTAATTCCACCAGGTGACTCCACCAGCCAGGGTACTGTCACCACTTCACTGTTGGATGAAGGTCATGGGAATCTCTATTTTTTGAATTAAACCCTTCATTTCAATTGTTGCTCTTAGAAGCGCCTAAGAAAAATAGGAAACACTTATCTAGTGAAAAATTGGACAATTTATGTGACAAAACATATTATTAGAAACTTGAAAAATTGAAGACTTCTAAATATATTTCAGGTTTGTTGTATCAATAGTAAGTATATATTCTAACTATGCAGAAGAAAACACTGCTGCCTTGCTTGACTTCATTGCATGTAATGAACTCCTTAGCCCTGGAAACATGAACTTCCAGCCAAATGATTCTTTGCTCATCTTATTCATGGAAGACTGAGTTTGTCTAACACTTACTTTGTCTCCTTCTATGCTGCTATTTTAAGACACTTGTGGCTGTCCCAGATAGTTGCTGGCTGACAGAATTAGTGCCCTCAAGGGAAGATGAACAATTCCAATTTTACAACCGTTTTTGGCTGAAGCACCAGACCAGGGCATTGCTTTTTTTTCAGAAACAAGACTTTTAGTTTTAAATCATTCATATAACTGCTGGCTTGGCTCCAGGATTTTCTTTTCTTCACCTTCTTTGATTTCTGAGAAACAATGGATCACCAAGATGATCCCCTGGATATTTCTTTTGCAAGATCCTTGAAGTTATCTAATTAGTTCCAGCATAAGATTTTTTTTCTTACTACAGATGGAAACTTGAGCTTGTAAAGGTCCCTTGAACAATTTCATTTGCACTACACTTAAGACAAATGTGCAAGAGTAAATCAGAGTCTTCCTGCATACTTTCCCACTGGTATTATGGTTTTCACCCTGGCTAGCAGTAAAACACCACACAGCCACTCCCTCACCCTTCCCCCTTCCAAGGGATGGGGGAGAGAATTAAAGTGGTAAAGGGAAAAGAAATATGTGGGTTGGCATAAGAACAATTTAATACCTAAACTACAATAAAACTGAAAATAATTATAATAATAATCTATACAAATGAGTGATACGCAGTGAAAGAGAGAGAGAGCAAGAACTTCAGGCTGATCTTCATCTATATACTGGGCATGACGCACATGATATGGAATATATCATAGGCCAACTTGGATCTCAATTCTAAACCTAAGGTTGAATCCTAGACTAGTAATTGGGGCTGTGCTCCCTCATAGCTTCTCCTGCACCTGCAGACACTGGCACAGCAAAGAAGCTGAAAAGTCCTTGACTGCCCTGGCAGCAACTCTAAACATACGTATGTTATCAGCCTTCTCAGCACAAATCCAGAACACAGCCTCTTACTAGCTACTATGAAGAAAGTTAACTGTCCCAGCCAAAACCAGGGCAGCTGGGTTCTCTTTATAGGGAATAGGCTTCCTCTTCTTGCTCTTCCAAGAGCATATTTACTTGGTTATGCCTATGCGTGGTTCGCCTATTGCAGAAGGAGTCAGAGTTAGTTATGCACTTCACTCACATGAGAGAAGCAGCAATATATTTTATTGATATAAAACAGTGAGTTAACAAAGTTCACACATCAATGCCACAGTGATTTAACAAGATTCACTGGCAAGGTACACATGATTATTTACTGTATATAGGACAGGGTCAGACAAGGGACCCCTCCCATTGAGTCACGAGGTTCAGAAGGACCCCCTTGCTCTCTAAGCTCCTTCTGAGAGAGGAGACTAGGTGCGGCTGGATCTAATCCTAGTCCCAGACTTGGTCAATGGTTTATGTTTAAAGAATTATGTGCAATCAATCCTTTACATCACTTAGCTAAGATTTCACAGTTTAGCATGCTGTTAATCACTCACCAAGAATCTGTTGCAGCAAGGAATCTCTCAACCTGGAGGAGTAACCTTGAGAGGTGTCCCTGCTCAAGGAGAGATCCTGGTGTGCAGCCCGCTGCTGTGCAGGAATG
>NW_010137942.1:41684-45926 GCF_000699245.1 Pterocles gutturalis
CTGGGCTGTTGACTATTGATGGCGTAAGATGACTGACTTGTTGTCATACTTGCATGCTAGCCGTATTTCAGTTAGCACATGCTCAGCTAGTCCTCAGCTGTTGAGCAAGATGCGCAAGACAGCCCTTGGCTGTTGTGCTGTCATCTGTCTCCCCAGAGTCCAACTGAATGTAGCCATCATGACCACTGGTGATCATGATCATGGTAACTGGTGGTTACTGCTTAAGCAGAGGAGGCGGGGAGCACACTGCCACAACACCTTACAGAAATATCAGGGATATTTTTCAGTCAGACTCAACAGTAGTTTGGAACGGTGTCAGAGGTTTAGGGTTTTTATCATTATGCATGTATTGTGTATTCAATATATGAACAGTGCAAAATCTGCTGTCTCATAACGCATTTGTTGTAAAGTAATGCTGACTTTTTATTGAAGAACAATGTGCTTAGTGGCAATCATATCCATCCTGAGGCCCAGATTAAGTCACTGGATTTTATCACACTTTAAACGGGGCCCATTCCTACCCTGAGTATGTTGAGGGTGTTGTCCCACCCTGCTCCTTCTGACTTTGTTTATCATCAGCCAAGCACACTGGCTGTTATCACTAGTAAATACAAATAGGTTGTAAATGGTACATGTGGAGTGTACATCTGCAATTACAATTTTTTTTCTCCTGCAAAAGAATCCTTGGCAATGACTTCCCTTCTCTGTCTATCCTGCCTACCTTGAATTATTTCCTTGTAGCACAGACAGCAGCAGATGACTATTTGTGCATAAAGCCCATATAATGGACCTTCATGCTCCACTGGGGTCTCCCACCATAGCCACGTTCAGGTAAGAAGTCTCTGCAAGCCTGTCTTACGTGGCAGAACTAAAGGGGAGCTTTCAGGCAGCACAGCCTCATTTACATGTAACTTATATTTCATTTTAAAAGAAGAAACCTGATTCTCTTAAACTTTCCTGAACTGGTAAATTTAAACTGCTGACAGCAAAAGTAATTCCTATATGTAGATTAAACCCAATTGTTTGTAAGGTTCAACTCCATTTCTGAGCTCCATTTTCCACAAAGTAAACATTCCTGCAGATCTACTTTTCATTGCACAGATGGTCTCTCCAAAAAACCCCATAATAAAAACCACTCGTTGTACGTTTCTGGTGCCAAGACATACCGGATGTTTACACACCACTATGGAGAGGTAAGACTGAAGCAAGGCTGTTTCTCAGGTAATAAAATCATCTTTTATTTCATCTTCTCTTTCACGAGGGTAGATGTTACCCTGAATCCTAGGTGTTCAATGGACAATAAAAAAGAACTTTCTTTCCAGAAGGATCAGAACTTCTAACTAGTTTGTTAAACCACATTTCTCACAACCATTTTTGACTTCCCTCAACAACCTATCCAAATCCATGTCACGGCCACAGCAATCTGATGAGAAGCGCAGCTCCTAGCTCTGTATTCAGAAGAGCCGAGACAGGTTATTCCCCTGCATGGGCCACAGCCCTGTGCTGAGGGACAGGCAGGCTCTAGGCTCAGGTATTAAGAACTTTTGTTCTGAAAGCACTCCTGTCAAAACAGCACATACTTGTATAAATCTGATCCTCATCCAAGACTGAAATCAAGATAAGGGTCTACTGCTGAATGCAGCACTCCTACCTATTGGGACAGACGAGTTGTCCCACTAAGTCTGAAGAGTCTGTGTGAATGTGAAAGAACTTGTGCTATAACCAAGACTGGGGAGAGGGTTAAGAGAGAGCTTTCTGTGCTCCCATAGCTAAGTTATGGAAATCTCCTGTTTCAACCAGGACAGCCTCTTGTCAGCGTGGCTGGTATCGTCTCTCTGTAGTGATCCTTTTTTTTAATATTTGCATCCCTGCCGGAATTTTTTGAAAGTGCTTACTGTCAAAGAGGCACAAAGCCAAACTAGCTGTTGTGCTGAGGTGCCCAGTTGATGCAGAGAGTGTCGCTTCAAGGTGACAGATAGCTATGGCCAGAAGAAGTCACTGCCTCCTTACCACCAGCTGTGCGCTCATCGCTAGCAGCCTCACAGCCTGCTACTCAGCATTTCATAGAATCATTAAGGTTGGAAAAGACCTCAAGGATCATCAAGTCCAACCCAACACCACCTAACTCACTAAACCATGTCCCTAAGCACCACATCTACACGTTTCTTGAACACCTCCAGGGATGGTGACTCAACCACCTCCCTGGGTAGCCTGTTCCAATGCCTGATCACTCTTTCAGTGAAGAAATTTTTCCTAATATCCAGCCTAAACCTTCCCTGGTGTAACTTGAGGCCATTTCCTTCCTGTCTCACCAAATCAATTACATCAATTAACTTGTAACTGCTTTTGTTCCTTTCACAGCACGCATATGGTTCCACAACTATTCCACAATGCTCAGCAAGTCTCTGGGATTTTCTCTTTTGTTTTCTTTAGTTTGGTTCGATGGTTCCATCACCGCCTGTCTGGGATGAGACCCACCAGCACGTTGGCCACATGATGTCTCCATAGTGCATGAAGTGTGCGCGTTGCGTACAGAGCATCATTCCCCCCTTGGCAGAGGAGGCCGATGATCTGCACACACAGCAGGTGGCACTTATGGCAGCGTAATAAATAATAATAATAAATAATAATAATAATAATAATAGAATAGCCATAGAAACCTTTGTAGGTGAGTTCAGAGTGCAGGCAGAGATGTGGTGGCATCAAATAGTTACAGAGATCCCCAAAGATGCCAGTGGCATTTTTAGCTGCTTTCATCTCTTAACAGCATCAGGACCAAAGTCTTTCTTGCCACATTTAAGCCAAAAAAAATAATCTGTAGAAGTATGTTCATATAAAGCAGTAGCATGACTATTTCAGAGCCTACTTTGTCAGCTCATCTCCAGCAGAAGGCCTGAATTCTGCAAGCACTGTCAAGAGGATCCCTTTCCATTTAACAATAAAAATTCACACATAAGAAGTCAAATGCTGAACTGCGACTTCTTTGCCACACAATCTCTATTTGCTCTTACCTGGAAGAGGCAGTTCATTCACCAACACCAGCAGGGTGACATTGCAGGGAGCAGCAGGGGAGAATGGGGTGTTTGTGGGTAGCTGATCCACACCCATCTTCTCTGTCTTCCCTGACTCTTTGTAAGTGCTGAACTTTTGAATCCTGTATTGTGTGGAGTTGCTCCGATAGATCAACCACTGTACTCCACGTATATATACACAAATTGCTACTCTCCACAATTAGTAAGGGATGCAGTTTGGCCTCAAAAAGTTCACTAACATTAACTGGTTCCAGCTATACTGTTCTGTACTGAGGCGGAAAGAGAGGCAATACAACTTGCAGAGCTTCTTCTTTGTAAAGCAAGGATAAGAATTAATTTAAAAATAATTAATTACTTGTTCAGGCCTTGTGTCCACTTTACTGGACAATCCCTTAAAGAAAAAATAATATATTGTTAAAGCACAAAAAGTGCTAGTGGATGCAAGCCGACACTGTTTAGCTCTATTGCCAAAGGGGAAGCAAATCATACGCTACATCTTTCTGAAAACAAAAATAATTTCAGTGAGTAAATATTGACTCAAAAAGCAGCCAGATAGAGCCATCCAGTCAGAGCAGCACACAGCTCCAACTTTCTGCTCAGAACGGAGTTCACAGGAACAGCGGGGCAATCCTGGGAAACACAGGTCCAGCAAGGTGTGTCTGTGCCTTAAAAATCACATTTTCTCTCCTCTGACCTGTGATTGCTGTTCCTTGGGCAACGACCACCCATCGCCAGCTGCAGAGCTCTGGGCACCCTCTGAGCCACGCCGTGTTCACATCGTCAGCCTGGGCTACAGCCGTCCAACCTGACCAATGTGTTCAGCCCTCAGGAAAAGCCACACACTAAACCTGTTGAGACACTCCTGCAAGCAGACATCTCCCACTCAAGACCACTGGCAATAGTCTCAGAACACCAAGAAAACTGTGATTTGTCAAAAATTGTTCTTATGGACCTCTAATTCTATTGTGTGTATAAATGTACATATACAAAACACAGAATAAAGATTTCCAGTCATTCAAATATCTGTGTTGCATCCCAAAGCCTAGACAACTCCTGTGTTGGCTATATTTTGTAGACAGTTTTCAGGTTTTCTTTTTAAAACTCATCTCCACAGAAAAAGTTCATAGGATATCTTTAGCAAGACTTGTTCAGAAGACTTTTTTTTTTTTTTTTTTTTTTGTGGGGTTCACCGGTTACTAAAATTACCCCA
>NW_010137942.1:45957-83483 GCF_000699245.1 Pterocles gutturalis
TCTGATGGGTTACACTGATACATAGATATACCCAAGGATTCACTTGAAGAGGCTGTGACTACAAAACTGTGTCTGTGGGGCAAGAAACACACACCAAAATGGTAAAAACACAGAGTGCTGTGTGCTTGAGGTGTTGAATCTTTTTAACAGGTCACCAGGCAACATGAGAGGAGAATCAAGCAGGGCTTGCAGATCCCAGGTTGGTTTGTGGGAAGAGAGCAGCACCATCTTTTCTATTTGCTCAGCCAACACTTCTGAGCTGGAAACTGGAGAGACATTTGCCCTTGCACACGTTCACAGCATCTGTAAAAACTGAGTGATGCTGAAGCTGTTAACACCACCTACGTTTCAGCCAGTTCCATCCTCTTGTTTCAATGTTCACAGAAATATACATTGCTATAAATAGCAACTAACTGCACATTGAGTGTTCAGAAACACCAGAGCTTCTCTCTGCAGAAGTCAGTGGACACGAAGGGGTTTTTCAACCAAAAGCCCAAGGCATGATGAATATAAAATGAATGCATGGGCAAAATTAGAGAACAGTTTTTAATTATTTTATCTAACCAAATAAAAAAGGACTTTACTGTGTTAAAAGCCATTAAGATTCTCACTAAATACAAGAAGGAGAAAATCCTTAATTCAAAATCATATCACCATTCCAGCAGGTGGAGAAAAGCAAACTGGAAAATACCAAAAACTTTACTAAGTCTTACCTTCACATTAGAAATTATGGAAATTGATCCTTCATACTCCCTCACTTCTTTTCAGAGTGCACAGAATATAATTTCTTCATGTAAAATACAAAATAAATCTGTCTATTTTACAGTTTATAATTTAAACAAAAAAAAAATCTACAAATTCATAAACATATCCAAAAACAGGAGACTGGAGAACTGCCCTATCTCAAATAATTTTGTGGAGATGGTCAGAAGCAAATTCAAACCAAACCAATAATTGCAATAAAGTTGCTTGCATCATTGATAATCTCTCATTTGGATAATTCTTGTCATTTAATGTTGACATAAAAGTAACCAAAATAATTCATTCTGTAAAGTCATTTTGAAATCAAGTTTATATTTATTTTTAAACTATTTCAAAAGATTATTTGAAAGAGTCATCAAAACAATCCTTTTAAATGAAAAGTTTCTATTTCAATGAATTAGTACCTCATGCTAAGGTAAAAACATGGTTCAGCTAGCCAGCTCTATATGGCACCTGTCTAGATTTCAAAATATTTCTACTAAGCCATCTTAAAATTCCCAGTTTCCCAGACTGTTCCTCTCTGCTGCTTTCTCTTATAACTTGATTCTTTGAAGCTGACACCAGGGTTTTTATGGTGTGGATTTTTCCTTTTTTTGTTTGACTGGCAAAAATATTCCTCTTTTAGTGACTGGCAAAAATATTCCTCTTTTAGCTATAACCTACCTTTCACGTTACTGGTACTTCAAATTGTGTGCGCATTTGTATGCTTGTTTAGCCACACAAAGTTATATATATATCATTTTATAAGATTACAAAACTAGTTAAAAATAAAACAGAATAGGTTATTTATATTTTTCATAGCGTCAGCATTTATTTTGCTTTTAGTTTTGTGGGAATAATAAAACAAATAAGCATAGCTACATTAAAGCCATTGGTCACTACAACACCATAGCTTTCCCTAGCAATAATACAATGGTGTTAATCCACTAGACTTTTACCAGTGGAAAGTAGGCAAGACCTAAGTAAAAGAAGATGGATTTTCTCCTTGAATCCTCACTGATCATTTCTCTTCATTAGACATTCAGATTCCACTGTGATGAAGGTCATAAAACTAAGATTTTCAGACAGAAAGATCACTATATTATTTCATATTTTATATTTATATTTTATATTATCTCTGCTCAGAACCCCCTCTCGAAGTAATATGGACTTTATTTTCAAGGACATGATGGAGGTGTTTTTGTGAAGGTACTTAAGAGGTTTGACAGCCCAGCTTCTACTTGTCTACAAGGTGACACTGTTTAAACATTTTATTTAAAGGAATGCAGTTATTTTTCAGGTTTCCTGAAAGAAAAGGAAGAACCAGAGAAATCTGAATATGCTTAGATCATAAGAAATAATTGGATTGAGTATGAGCTATCAACTTAAGCATGTAATTGCAAAGATAACAAGAAAGCACAACTAATGAGATGAGATTACTAAATAGTTGTAGTTGACTTATGTTTCCATCCCAGGCAAAGGGACTGGACTTGCAACCAGAAAAGCAGTTTCCAAGTAATTAAACGCTTGTGATATCAGCTGCAACGTTGCCTCTCCAAACCAACAGCGTTTTTACCAGCATCCAGCAAACAGCTAATAAGAATCGGGAATGAAACAGCTGGGGGCTGCAGAAACGTGTTGCCATGGAAACCACCGCAGGTGCGTGGTTCAAGGAATAATAAACCCCAGATTCTTAGAGTTTATAAAAAAAATAAGGAAGAAAGGAAAAGGAGACACAGAGTGAAATAAATATCACAAACCAATGGCATTGCAAACACTTTGGAAAGGAGAACAGAATAGCGTTGTTAAATGTGATCTGTCAGAAAGAACATTCCAGGAGACAAAGGGATTTAGCTGAGAGATATCTCAGTGTATAAGTATGCTAGAAAAAGGAAGAAAACAGAACTAAACAAAAGAAAAATACAAACACCAGAGGGCACTGAAACAGAAATAAAATCTATTACAGGTCACTGAGTTTGGAAGAAATAACAGAAGAAAAAGAACAGTTCAGAAATTGATGTCGGAAACCAGGACCTCTTGCATTGCCTAACCTAGCTCTAGTTCTCTTGCACCAAAAATCAATCGAACATCAAATCTCCACTCATGTAACACATATGAAAAGAAAAAGAAAATTGTGACTAGATACTCAACACAATTAGCATTTGTAAGTGGGAATAGTAAAACAAGACAAAACAATGAAAGACTTTGTTAAAGGTGTGAGATACAGTCAAGGCAGTTAAGCCTTATGAAAATTTACACTATGCATTTAAGAAACAAGCCAAAGCATCCGCCGAATCATTAATTATTATCTTCAAAAGCTCAAAGAAGGTAAGAGATATTCCAGAGTAAAAAAGTACCTGCCTTCAAATTAAAAGAAGTAAAAATACATCAGTCATTAAGGAACCAAAGATCAAACTCTGATATCTGAGAGAAAGTGCGAAACAATGAAGCAATTATTTTGTAAGCTGGTAGATGATATTAACATGACAAGAAACACAAAAATGGATTGTCTAAAATACATGGTGTCACACGAATCAAATTTACTTCCCTGACAGGGCTACCAGACTAGTGGGAAGAAGTTTAACATATATATCTTGCCTTTAGTAAAGCTTCTAGCATGTGATGCTTACATAGGAAAATTAAGGATATATCATTTAGGTGAAGTTAATATTAAATGCCTGAACAACCAATTGAAAATAATAAGAAAACATATTCATGGAATAGTCATTAATAGTTACTTTTAGCTTGGAAAAGTGGGAGATGATATGGAAGATCTGTCATAGGTTTTGAATTATATTCTGAATTTCCAGTAGTGATATGGTTGATAGAGCAGAAACAATTTGTGGATGCTGCAAATGCCTGAAAGATTCTCAGGGACATGGTTAAAGCCTCTTATCAAAGAAATGTCATGAAATTGAACCAAAAAGGTTGTACACCTGAAAAAGAAAAATTGAAGTTTCAAATATGAAAAAGGAGAATAACTGTTTATATAACACCACTGCAGAAACATAGCTGGGGTTACAGTAAACCACAAACAAAATGAGTTGAGAACATGAGCACAGAGCAAAAGTAGTTCTGGACTAAGGGTAGAGGAGCATTGCACGAAGGCCATGAAAAGTAACTATTCCATTCTGCCAAGCATTGACAAGGCCATAGCCACGGTACAATATTTCAGCTAAAATTTGACAAATCAAGGAGAAACCAAAGGAGGTGTTCTAACACGTAAGACAGAAAAACAAAGGAGAAAAAACCAAAGAAACAATCAAATTTGTTTAAACTAGATACTTTTTTTAAAAAGCCTTTCAAAATATAAAAGATCATAATAATGAAAGAGGTAACATTAACATTCTCCAAGAACAGTTAATTTGAGAAACACAGGTCAAGGCGCTTCACATTCTGCATTGCAGAAATGTGACAGGACTAGAGTGTGGACTTTTATGTTCAGTATCAAAGTTTAAGAAATCTCTCCCACGTAAATTTATTCCCTGTTAGACATAAGCCTTTATATTAGGTGGCTACAAAAAAGAGAACTGTTAAAAAAAAAAAAATCAGGTGTGTCCACTTTGGTTTCCATAGAGTACAGGACTTTATATTATTATATAATGAGGCACAAGGTGACACTGGGTGCCCTTTCTGCCTGCATTTTGGGAAACCAACCACCTTGGAAGCTGTCTCATCATAATAGTGTGGGGCTAAGCTTGAAAAGACATTAACCATTAAAGCCACATCAGTAGCCCAAAAGAAAAAATCTAAACCTAAGGCACGTTCTGATCCTCTGTCCAAGGACCCCAACATTGGCCCAGCTGAAAAATCTCAAGGGAGAAATCTCACAGCAGTCAACATGTCCTTTGAAAGTCCCCAGGAGCACCCCTATAACAGAAACTCTAGGCTTTGTCTCTCTCCTAACCCTGCTCTTGGCCACCAGCACACCCAAGGGCCTGCCTGAGCCACAGCCATGGATCCTCAGGTGGTCCCAATTAAAACATTCTCAGGGAACAACTCTGTCTGCTGCCTACCTCCTCCCTGGGAAGCCTCTCCTCAGCTCCCCTCCAGCTGCAGCTTGAGAGAGAGGACGTGGGGCATTTCAGTGCTGGGCTGCACATTTTGGGACCTGAGCCTCTCTCCCTCTTGCTGAGGGTCAGCTCTACCTGTGCCTTCAGACTTACAGAAATCATCAGATCTAGGTGGGAAAGGACAAGTCAGGACAATTTTGTTAACCTCTACCTATCCACAGGAACAGCAGACGCTACATCCATCCTTTCATGAGAAAGAGCTTTAAATCATCTTTTTAATGGTAGCCTACATACAGAAGGTGGGACAAGCCCCATCACTTCGAACAGGTTAAGAAAAAGCACCATATGGAGTTAGTTCCAGGCCAGACAGAAATCATTGCCAAATCAAAGAACAGAGCTAATGCATCTGTGTAACATCATCTAATTATTGGCAGATAGATTATTTCACAGTATTCTCCCAGGCTGAGTCATAAACAATTCACAAACACGCTTTAGGATGCAAGCCATGAATTCACAGCACTGGGGTCTGAAACTCTTTTCATTTTATTCTAAACGTCTGTAAAGGAGATTTTTGCTGCTGTTCACAAGGATATCTATGGAATTTACATATCACAGATTCTGAGGCACTTCTATCACCATCTTGTCTTCCTCTTATAAAAAAATTAAAAGAGCTTTAGCTAAGTAATCCACAAGCAAATAGCTTGTACCAGGCCTTTAAATCCTCTTAGCCAAATTAATAGATTAATTAAAAATAATATAAGCTCAGAAAAGTAACAGGTTTTGGTAAGCAGTCTGGAGAATAAAATTCAAGTAAAAATAGTCATTGGAATATTTGAAATAAGAAAAATCTAAGCTTATCTTCAAGCAGCTGAAATCAGAAAACCAGGCTACATTCATTAATTTAATTTTCTTTCAGAAATGTCTGGAATAGCTCTAAAAACAGCTGCTTACTTCCATTCTTTCAGGTCTGTAATGTCTGAAGCCCTCATATGGTTTACATTGATGCTATGGTTAAAAGGCAAAGCAGAACAACTGGAATAAGCACATGTGAAGTAACCACAAGATTATTCAGAAATTAAAGGTAATGTTTACACAAAATAATTTCTTTCTCTAATAATCCATCTTCTCTCCACTTTATGCTTTAACTTCTCAAAAAGAGGTAAAAAGATGAGCCAAGGGGCCTGTTGTTTCTCCTGGTGCACCTCTGGAGGGAGCATCCATGATGTGGCTAAGGGTACCTTTCCTAGGGGCTGCTCTAAAAGAGAGGAGCAGGCTGGCCAAGCAGCAGTCTCTCTGGACAACTGCCTTCTTTTCACTCATACACTCTAGAAATAGGAAGCTGCATACAGTGTACTCTTGGTAAAAATGGCATCAAAAAGGCACCTTATAGAGTCACTGGAAAGAGAGAACGCAATACAAATCTTGGTTGGCTCAGTCAGTCTTAGAGCTACATATCCTTTTCACTAGGCTGTAGGGTTAAGTCACTGCCCCATCCCTGGAGGTGTTCAGGGCCAGGCTGGATGAGGCTTTGAGCAACCTGGGCTAGTGGAGGGTGTCCCTGCACATGGCAGGGGGGCTGGAACTCTGTGATCTTTGAGGTCCTTTCCAGCCCTAACCTTTCTATGATTCTATGATTCTAAGAAGATGTTTCCAAAACTGACTACCAAAAATATGTTAATAAACTTACAGTTACAGTTTGATACAAAGACTTTGGCTCACTTCAGATTGCTTAATTTTTGGTAACATCAGAAACTGTGACCGTACATCCCTGGGGCTACAGGAATAGTAACTGTTAATATTCTCCAGACCGATGAGGAAAAATCTTGTCAGACTGCAAGAGAACAAGCAGGCACAAAGTCCTCCTTCCTCTGCCCCACAGTTCACTTTTTATAACGTACCATGCAAACCACTAACTGCAAAGCACAGTCAAGGGAAATTTCATTCCATAAGGTCAACATCTCAAACTTACAAATGTATTAAGCAATGCAAACTGATCTGCAGGTCTTAGAAGCTGGAAAAGCTGTCAGCTCCAAGAACTGAAAGCTAACACTCTTGACATCAAACATCCCCGAAATGTTATTTTCCACAGCAATGCCAAATACTAGTCTTTAATAAAGGAGAGCGCTCTCAGGCCTAGGGTTAGGCCAACTCATCAGTAAAGTAGATGGCTTTGGCTTTGAGATGTTGGCTGTCAACCACCACCTCCCACGCACAGTGACACAGAAGTGTGATGCTTCTCAGTAATCTTCAGTGGCAGCTCTGTAAACACTGGAGGCTGTGTTATACAAACTTATCCTAGGGATGCCAGGAATTACATCACACTTTTCCTTACAGATATGTGCTGCTTTGCCTGTGGATACTCCTCTTGTTAAGCCTTTGTAGATTTGAAATTTGGTGGAGCATAGAGGTGTTTTAGGATTACAAAACCCATCTTGCTGATTTTTGTTCACCTGCAGATTTAATTATTGAAGTGTGTTTAAAACCTGAAGCTGAAACTACCAGTTGCAATAACTAACATGGTAACGAAAGGAGATCTTCCCAAATAAGTTAGTTGTGACAGTAGATCAGATTTCTACCACAAGCCAAGAAGAATACTTACTCTGTACTGTCAGAGGTCTCTCCCAACAGCATAGAATGGACTTAAACCCTTGATAAAAATCTCAAATGACACAAAATGCCATAAAAACAAACAAGAAGGATGCAGAACATTGCTAGTGTATTCCGTCACAGCAAAAGCAGGGAATTTGACGGAGAGAGGTGATTCTGCTCCCCCTTTTCTTCCTCTGTTGATAATCCTAAGGACCTTGAGCCTTTTCCAATAGGTGCTGCATACATTGAGAACAGTGAGCATCTGAGCAAACAAGGGAAACCTTTGCAAGGTACTCCATGCATTTCAAGTCTGAAGTTTAACAGACGGAGCTGCAGCTACTTGTACTTTGCTGTGTATATAAGTCTTTAAGTTTTCAGGGGTGTTACTCTACAATAAAGCCAAAACTAAGACATTGGCATAAGCACCACCCGTGCTCTCTTCCCTTACTTCTCTGACTTTTCAGTTTAGAGGATAGAAAAAACAACCTTTTAAGTCAATAATACTCACCACATTTAAAGTAGGATCTTGCAGTACAGAGAAGCTGTAAAAAATACCAACTATTTTTAGAGGTCTTGGGGACAACTGAAAAGTATTTTATTGGTATTTAATGAAATTAGATTTAATTAGAAATTAAAGCTCTCACTGATATCCCTTAATTTTCCTTGAAAGAAAGAGTCAGATTGCCCAGATCCAGGGCATAAATAGAGCACTGACATTTAACCAAAGGCAGTATATCCTTCCCAGCCTGTACTTTCCCCTGCTAATTGTCACATAAGACCAAACTTTTGTTTGAGCTAAGAATCATTAGATAAAGGTGGTGACAGAAACAAACCCAATTTTGTGAACAAAATGGAAAAAAAAAAAAAAAAGACATTTTCAACTTGGCATGGTTTATGTTGGTGAGGACAAGCAGACGTTGAGCAGAATCTATGCAAAGATCATGCACATGTTACTGCGATGTCTTCGGTGCTTATTTTCCCTAAGCACATCATCTTTAACACAGTGTTACTATTCTGTCGCAGGGTCATACAGGTGCAGTGCTTTCACAGTATGAGTCTTTACTGGGGCCTCCAAGGACTACCACCATAATAAATACTGCCCTCTAAAAGCAAAATGATCTGGAGGAGTCATCAGCTAATTAAAAAAACCCTAGAGCTCTAAACTACAAACTGTGGCTTAACAGCCCCCCCTTCATTCATTTACCTTTGCTCATTGCTCATCTCTAAAAGCAATAAATATACGAAGCAAGATTCCCTTCCAGATCAAGCACCTCACACTCCTGAATTGCATGTGTTGTTAAAGTTTTTTAGAAAATCCCATAATTACAGTCTGCTCTGTTTGGTGTGGTCATGACAGTTTGGTTTTTTTTCATCATCATGAACAAGAAAAAAAACAACCACACCCCTTAAATATTTACCTAAGAGTTTTCTTCCTCTGAAGATCCACCAAGACACTGAAGAGATGTAGATTATACCTAGATATGAAGCTAACGACAACCCAAAACTTAAATCTTGAAACATCTTGAATCCTGAACCATCTCAAACTGGACCTTACTTCATATGAGAAGCCATATCTCACTATCACTTTCATTTTTTCATCCACTTATGTCCACCAATTTTGAAGTTTAAGAAAGTGCTGAAGACTGAAAAAAACACATTTTGGGAACATTTTTGCTACAAAACAGCTGTAGCATTCATAGCTCCACAGTTAATTTGGCCCAGGCTAGTTTTTGCTCCACTTTTCCCTGCAATGCCTTTACCAGAAATAACATCTAAAGCAGCACTACGACAAACATTCAATAAGTGCTTAAATGAACGAAACAGGTCACAAAAGAAACACTTCCAGAACTGGACCTTAAATTGCACTATCATTCCCTTTTTGAGATTATATGGGCTACTGCCTACATACATATATATCACGTACATACTATTGAAAGTTGCATTCAGCTAGTGTTGTGTCTTTTATCCCCTATAGCCAGAACCAGCGCAGATGGTACTACCAGATTAATTAAAATCACCCCCCGGTTCCATTCGCAGTTTGTGTTCTGTATTGTTCTCCCATTTAGACTAAACTCCTTCTGCATATTTGTTTGCAAGCATTACTTTTTATTTTTAAACAGCATACATCTGCTTCCCTCATTAGAATAAATATTTTACACGCACATTATGCAGATAGAGACTCTCACAGAAAAAGGCCCTCATGCAGTTTTCTGTATCTGGGTTGGACAGGACACTGGACTATAAGCCAGAGCTCTGCATGAAGCTGGTTTCCCTGCTACCGTGCCTTGAAAGCAAGGGAAGCCTGGGAGGGCAGACTGACTAAGGGGACATTGGGTAACAGTGTCAGCACAGCTTGGCAGAAGAGGTTGATTTCAGAGGGTGATGAATACATGTTAAGTCAACAATTCAGTTTTAACGGTAATCGCATTTTTTATGTTAAGGTTGATATATGCTGACTTTCACCATTAAGTCTTATTTCCTCAGAGATTACCACTAACAAATTGTTTCCCTCTTTCTCCTCATAAATAGTGCACCACGTCTAGTACTTTATTACCTTTGTGCCTTGAGAAAAGAAGCTGGCTTGCACCAACAGCTATCAGGAAACGTTTTAGCATTTCTTATCTTCAGAAGAATGAATCTTGGTTTAATACTCAGCTTTGCTGGAATTAGGCATGCTGACCAGTGACTAAACTAGATATTTCAGCTTCTACAGCTATTTCAGTAACAACCACATATAAATGGACTATACATAAAACATTTCTACTAACTGACATGTATCTGGTGTTGATAAGCGACACAGGAAGCCGGGGTTTGGAAATGACGCAGCTGTGCACCAGGGAAGCTCTTGGGGTCTCTGCCATCTGCTCCCAGGCAGTTTCAGAAAGCACAGTTTCTATTTTTAGGTAGAAATGCTGACCAGGTTGTCAGCTCCAGCTATGACTGAGCTGGACATAACCTCAGACTTTATCTTCTGTTTGCACAGCTTAGCATAGCCTATGAAGGTCCAGTCAACATGATAAAATACCTCGCTTTGTTCAAATAGCATAGTCATTAGCATGAGCACTGAGCCATCCCCTTTGTTAGCCAATCCCAAAGCAAGTGAAGAAAAATGGCAGATGAAATTTATCGCTATAAGAAGAAATCAAAGTAAATAAGAGTTTAATGTTTCTGAATGTCACAGTAGTCAGAGAGATTTAGAAAGGGATTTTTTTTTTTTCTGTCTATAAAGTCTCTGGTGCTATAATTACCTCCTGAAAAAAATGGTTGTAGTAAAAAACCAACTCTCCTAAGCACTACGATGAGGATCTGTACCTGTGCTGCTAAGGTCTTCCCTCTCTACTATGGGATTCTCATTCACCCTGGAACCTCAGTACTCCATCTCCAGCTGGTGCAACAGAGCATCACTGAGGACAAACATAGGAAAGATTAAGGCACTGAGCTCTTGGGGAGAATGGAACCATGTCAGCAGATGATTTAACCAACCTAAAACAAAAAGCCTGTTTCTGACCATCCGTGGGACCTTTTATCTACTCTTCTGCTATTATACACATGCCTCATGTGCAGCAAAATGAGCTGGCTGTTTTCAAGTGCAGGCAGTAAAGAGACTCAAGTTTACTGTTTTCTTTGTCTGCAAAAGGTGACCAATAGTAAAGGCGCCAAAGGTGCCAACAGAGTGCTGATGAAGACAAATTCTTTAGAAAGAATGAGGGCTGGATGGAAAAACTTCAGTCTTCATGAAATGTGCTGTCTGGGTGATCAACTGGTAAACGGACTCTAATCTCTAACTACAATGATGTACATGAGAAAAATAATCTTAAAACTGTAAAAACCATATAAAGTAATGTAATCTCAGATGACTGCTACTGATGATCAGGGTCAGCCCAAATAATCCTATGCAAACACTGCCTCCAGTGCTCAGTAAGAGTTAATCAAACCGAAAAACATTTTTATGCCACTAGATGAACCTTGGTGTCTCTACAACATTTGATACAAGGCATGGCTCTGCTCCTCCCTTACATGTCTCAAAAAAAATACTGAAAAAGATACAGAGATAAAAAGAGTAACTGAAGGTTATAGAGAGGACTAGGACACAACAGGTTGAAAAGACACAACTGAGTATATTAGAAGTCCATAAAAACAGAGGGTGACCAGCAATTTAGTTTTTCAGTTTTTCTTGATATAAGATCTAGGGACATCACGTCAAACAAATAGAAGATGAAAGCACATAAATAATGGAGATGGCTCTTCTGATAGACAAGTTTATAACAGGTTGGGCATGCAGATCAAGTCATACAACCTTGGAAGTGAGATACATCTCAGGGCTTTACTGAAAATGTGCACTCTCTTTTAAAAATACTAGAATATAGGAACCTGGAAATTTTTAAGTAGGAAATGTGGCAGACATGGTGGGCAATGCTACAATAATAAACATATTTTGAAGGTGGAACACTTCTAGTTTTGTGTTCATTCCCTTTCTCCAGAATCTCTGTCCATCATCACTCAGTATGAGAAGCCAGCAAGGTGTCAGACGGTACTTTCTGTGTGTTTTTCAGTGAAATACAACCCTAGCAAAATCCTTGCCTTGGCTCCCTTTTTCACTTACTTGGATTGCTGTGGCTGCTTTGATGTTGCCCTGCCCTTGATTTGCTCTCCAGCGAGAGCTTTCCTTTCCGGAACTCACCTGCTGACAGACAAAAGCAGGTAAAATCTTCAGTTCCTACGTGGTCTGCTGTCATCCTCTGCTTCTACATAAGCAACACACTATTTGGGAGAAGAGCTGGATGGGTGGTAACCCACCACCCTTCTCAGGAGCAAATGGCCCAAGGTTCCACCTTGCACCCCTGGTTTGTGGGTAACAGAGGCACAGTGACTGTCTCCATACTGTTTCGTGAAATCTGACCTTGCACAGAATATGAGCCCAGGTGCTGGGTTTTGAAGGGAAAGTAGAGGTAAATAAGACAAACTTGAAAAAGATTGTGTTTTTCTGCAAGTGTAGGAATTCTTACCCCTACGATGAAGGTATCCATATTCTACGGTCATTCTCTCAAACTGTCTTTTCACAATGCAGAATGTCAAAATCAAGAAATCACAGAAAGAATCATTACACAAGGAAAATACCTGACTCATATGTAGCCACTCCATTCATTGAATTGTGCTGTTGTCTTTATAAATACAAAAGTATCTACTCTGCGTCTGCCGCAATCACATAAACTCTCCACTTACGATTTCCAGAAGAGAAAGAAATTGTGAGTTATGATGTTTCTTCCCTAATCGGTGGTTCTACTTATCCAAAAGAAAGGTGATATACTTTGCTGCATCTACCAGGCAGCAAGAAGATCCTCAAAGATGCAAACGCTATCAGTGTTTTTCAGGCAAAGGAGGATTAACTGCCCTAGGAAGCATTGCTCCTGGAGAAACAACTGAACTCTTTATTCACCTGCTTTTGGGAGCACAAGGATCTCCACAGCATGGACTTCTTTTCGGTAAAAAACCCATCAGTTCACCTTTATGCTGAACAGTTTCCAACTGCAAGTCAAACAGACAAAACTTAACTGTCTCAAGTGTTGGTTCAGCATCTTAAGTACTATTAATAATACCAAGGTGAGTTTCTTAATCTTAAAAAAACTCCATCAAACAAACCCCAAACCAACACAATAGCACTTCCTAGTGTATCTTGGTCATGCCCCGGCCTCAAATATTATTGCACCATACAGAAGATACTAAAAAGCTGGCACTGGGATACACATATCCCAGCTACTTGCCTCTTCTTTCACTTTATTTATTTTTTTTTAATTTTATTTGGAAGATACACTAGTCTGATCATTTTGAATGTATACACTAAAACCTTATAGATGAAATGTTTTTAATACAGAATAAATCAGGAGTAGTCCTGGCTGCAATGAAAACATTTATCATGGATTTGTAATGGCAGCAACACAGAAAATGGACAGAAGATCAATAACACTCAGAGCTTTATCTACAGCTCAGCTCTAAAGTGACACTAAATACAAACTTTTCATGATCCTGAATGAGAATGGTCAGAATAGTCTACCCCTGAACTTACTAACCTGAGTACAAAACATGCAGATAGACCAAAATACTCCATCGTAAAGTACAAAAATACTTTCTACAGAATAATCCAAGGTTTTCTTGCTGGAGGCATGCCTCGTGGTTTGCCTGCATCTACTGATTCCCAGCTACATTGCCTTTCTTAAATTTTTCCTTTCTTTTCTCTCCAATATACTTTGCTTTACTAGTCTGGGGCTCTTGGGACCACTAACATAAGAGAACAGAATTAAGGCAATATATTGAATTACATAAACTTGAATCTAATATGTATGTCAGATACATACATGAGACAACCTTCAGTAAAACACTGAAGGAGATCTGGGACCAGCAAGGAGAAAAAAAATAAGTTAACAATCTGAAGAATTAAAGCACTGTTAAAAATCTTGTTAGGTATCCTGTGTAAGGTGGGAAGTAAGGCTAACATCTGAACAATTTTACAGTCAGTAAAAGCTGATAAAGCAGACCCCAAGTCAAAGACAATGCTAATAAGAGTCAGTTTAGGTTCCGCAAAAGTCATCACTCATTTCTAAATCCTGCAGCCTAGGAAGGAACTCAGTAATACGCATTTGTAATGAAATAGCTACTTCAAGCTTTTAAACAGCTCTTCTTACTTCTTTATGATTTAGGCTGACATTTATGAAAAAGGAAGACTCTAGAAACTACTGTCTCAATACTAGCTAATATCAGTCACATTGCATAATGAAGGGGCTGGGTACCCCAAACAGCAGAAAGCTCAGATAAGAGTGCTACTACTGAAGCACAGAGAAACAGCACCTGAACTGGATCCCTCTGTTGCCTAATTTTGGCTGAATATTACCAGCGTTAATGGAATCTATCACCAGTGTCTGTATTGTAGGCATGGCACAGCCAGCTAAATCACCTAGGAACTGCACTCACTGCACTAGAATTTTCTTCTTCTTTTTTTGGGTTTTGGGGTTTTTTTTGAGGAGAGAAGGCTATGGGGGATCCAATACCTACAAGGAGGTTATCAAAACGCTGGAGCCAGACTCTTCACAGCATGCATGGCAGGAGGATGAGACACAACTGGCAGAAGCTGCAAGGAGCCAGGCTCAAACAAGAGGATACACGTAAAAAAGCTTTTCAACACAGGGACAGCCATGGGCACATCCATCCTTGGAGGTTTTCAAGACCCAGCTGAACACAGCCCTGAGCAACCTGCTCCAACATTAAAGGAACTCTGCCTTCAAGTGGAGATTGGACTACATTACCTCTACAGATTGCTTCAAACCTGTATTATCCTACAATCCTATCATGTGTACTGTTTCTGCACATTAATCAAAATTACATCTGAACACAAGATTAAGTAAAACATTTCCAGATTAATTTTAACAACAAATTCCTATGAACACATGGAAACATCAAACCCTTCTGGTAATGCTGTGTAATAAATAGACTGTCCCCCCATTAAAAAAAGCCTCAGAAAACAATCAGAAATACTTTGCCTTAAGACAGAAAAGTATTTGGAAATAAACACATCCGTTTACTTTTTCAGAACTCAGGAAAAATATAAGTAAAATACTTTGAAAGTGCATTCATGAAAGGTATAAAAAAGTGCTTAGGATTTGAGATGGGGCTTCCCAAATTGCAGAGAAAAATACGTCAAGACTAGAACAGTCTGCAAGCACAGAAAAGTTCAGCTTGTCCTTATGAATAAGCATCACTGAGGTGAGACAGAAATTTCAGAAAAAGTGGCTGAAGAAAGAAAATATTTTTCTTATCTGTCTAGAAGGAGGAAAAAAGAGACTACAATAAATGCAAAATATTTTACTTATTGCAAACAAAAGCTGTGGTAACAACATTGCACAATGCCAAAATTTAAGTTTTTTAAATTCTCAGAAATTACTTTTCACTGTGATTTTTTGTTTTGCTCCATGTATCTTTATATTTTTACTTTAGTCTTACATTATGACAAGAGTAAATTACTTACAAAAATTAAGACAAATTGCATATAACCTGCCAGCTTACTTATATTTCATTTATATGTCACAGAGTGTAACCATTTACACTTCTCTCTGATGTGAAAAGGATTATTAGATTCAATGCTTTGCTAGTCAGACAACAGAATGATACAGCCTGCACCAATAATTTTTTTAAACAATTAGAAGTATACGGGAATTCACTGTAAGTGTGCTGTTTGTACTTTCTACAAAACGTAGGTAACTGTTACTTCACTACAACAACAATTTCTCCCTTTTGAGTAAGATCTCCAGCAAAAAAAAGGAAGACAAATGCATAAATCCAACATTTTTAGATCCAATGCTGAATAGCCTGGAGGGCAGTACTAAAAGTCCTGAGTGCAGGATGAGTCCCTCGATGAGACATCAAGAGAGACCCGGCCTCTGCGCTGAACCCTGCTTCTTTAAGTTGTTTTGCTATTTCCTCTACATCCCAGCCTCCCTCTCCCTGGTTAGCCAGTAAGTGGTTAATAAGGCGAGGATAGAAGGCAGTAGATATGCACTTCACCACTAACTTGGCATTGAGGAGCAAGGAAAGTATTTCAGCGTCGCAACTGGAATCATCAACCTGTGGAGAAAGAAATTTCCAAATAAAAAATTAATTACCAGATACATCCATCAACTATAACATGTCATGACTGTTCTAACTGCACAGCGTGACTTTAAAACGAGATGAGTATTCTGTATGGATTAACAACAGGGATACACGCTTTACACATGTCAGAATACATAAAGGTGTATCTTTGTCAGTTTCTGTCACATTAATATAAATATTTGACCTGCATGAAGCTAAGAAACAAGGATGCTTAACAACCTCACTAGGACTACATGAACAGCTTTAGACTTTTCAAAGCTTCTCAGCCCCAGTGGAGAACGGACCACACCATCTACCTCCATATCAAGAAAGACACCTGGAGGAAGGTCAGAGCAGAAAATATTAAATTTTGGTCACTTCTATTAGTATGATATGTTACATTTCACCTATTAATATAATAGGCAACATTCTCAGATTCAATCAGATTTTCCAGAGTTTCAGCACTCACAGCAAGGATGAGATTTTCAGAAGAATACAACTTATATTTTAAAAGATTTGGAGGACTCAGCTGCTACCTCTGTGAGACACCCTGGATGCTTTAGAAAAATGTGGTTACTTGATATGTGAGAGCAGATGTTCTCTTGAATATCTTGTCTATAGCTTTACAAATAATACTACAGAGTAGTTTAAAATTCCATTTCAGTTCCTTGAAATACAGTGTTGTTTTAATCAGCTTAGGTGTCTTACCACTTCAAGAAGTGCAATAAAACAAATACCTATAACAAAAAAAAAAACAGACAAAGAAGGGGTAGACAACAGCCAGTTTTCAATGACTGCATCCTATCAAGTTACAAATAAACTAATCAAATTGTGCTACATTTACAAAACAACTTCTCAGTTGTAAAGAAAAAAACTCTCTGTTTAGCCTTTGTTTCATTTTCCACAAAAATGATGTACTATCTTACACAGCTGGTACCAGGATACCAGCAAGTACTAAAGACTCTGTGATCCGATGATGTGGCACCCTTGAAGACCAATTCAGCTACTAATGTTGTGTGACCACATGACATGACTACTGTATACCAAGAGATGTGACACTGACACTTGACAGTTGAAATTAAGCAATTTCAAATTAATTAGTATAACAAAACATTTAACCTTGATTCTTTTCAGGACACCATTTAAAGCTTGCTTGTCTCTCTGTTTCAGTACAAGCTAAACCACTGCAGAGCTTTGCTTCCTCATGTTCACGGGCAATGGGCTGCAGCCACCCTTGCCCCCACTGCTGTCACCATGAGCGCACTGCAACAGCACTGCTTTCTTATAACCCAATTCTCTGTCTCATGAAGTTTCCACAACCATTTCTTTGTAACACGTGACAGTGTCAGTCTGCAGTGAGGTTTTTTTAATTATTTTTTCCAGAAAGATTAAACGTAACTACGCTCTGTTAGTACAGACAACCCAATGTACTAGTAAAAATCTTACCTACTCAGACACATATGGTGTGAGATCATGCACACAATTTAACATGGACTATCTAATGTTGGAGACTACTCTCTCCCATTTCCCTATACAGGTAGTCAAACCAGAAACAGGATCCTCAAAGCACAAATCAGAACAAATACATAATTTTCTCATTAATGTATGCCATTGCAAGACTCTTATTTGGAGGAATCAATGCTACGTTTGCATGCAGAGGAACACAGAGTTCATAAGGAACTACCAGGTAGCTCCTTGCAGTGAAGTGGATGAGAAATCTGCCCCTAGCTTCAGGAGGAAGAACTTCCTTTAAAGCAATGACAAATTCTTTTAGAAAAAAGGTCTTTATTGTATCTAAATAATTTTAGGCAAATTAATTTACGTTTCTCTCCTGTGAAAGAGCCAAAAAGTCAGAGTGATGACTGAAAGCACATATGTGATAAGCAACAGAAACAGAATAATTTGTTCCTCTATTTTGGAAGATGCATTTTACACTATATAAAATATAATTAAACAGGAAAAAAGAACATGAATACTGTAGCATTAAAAGCTCCTATACTTAATCAACCATGACATCAACAAATTCGGTGGCCTTCTACGATGGGGTTACAGCATTGGTGGATAAGGGAATAGCAACTGACATCATCTAACTGGACTCGTGCAAAGTATTTGACGCTGTCCTGCACAACATCCCTGTCTCTAAACATGAGAGACATGGATTTGATGGATGGACCACCTGGTGGATAAGGAATTGGCTGGATGGTCACACTCAATGACTTAGGGTCAGTGGCTCAATGTCCAAGTGGAGACCAGTGATGGATGGCATTCGTCAGGGGTCAGTACTGGGACTCGTGTTTAACATCTTTGTGGGAGACATGAACAGTGGGATTGAGTGTACCCTCAGCAAGCTTGCCGATGACACCAAGCTGTGTGGCACAGTTGACACACTGGAGAGAAGTGATGCCATCCAGAGGGACCTTGACAGGCTTGAGAGGTGGGTCTGTGCAAACCTCATGAAGTTCAACATGGTCAAGTGCAAGGTCCTGCACCTGGATCAGGGCAATCCCAAGCACAAATAGGTGCTGGGAGGCGAAAGGATTGTGAGCAGCCCTGAGGAGAAGGACTTGGGTGTACTGGTAGATGAGAAGCTCAACATGAGCCAGCAATGTGCACTTGCAGCCCAGAAAGCGAACTGTATCCTGGGCTGCATCAAAAGAATTGTGACCAGCAGGTCGATGGAGGTGATTCTCCTCCTCTACTCTGCTCTCGTGAGACCCCACCTGGCGTACTGCATCCAGCTCTGGAGTCCTCAGCACAGGAAGGACATGGACCTGTTGAAGCAAAGCCAGAGGAGGGCCACAAAGAAGTCAGAAGGCTGGAGCACCTCCCGTACATGGACAGGCTGAGAGATTTGGAGTTGTTTAGCCTGGAAAAGGCAAGGCTCCAGGGATACCTTATAGTAGCCTTCAAGGGGGCCTACAGGAGAGATAGGGAGGCACTCTTTATCAGAGAGTTTAGGATGAGGGGTAATGGGATTATGCTGAAAGAGGGGAAATTTAGATGAGATATTAGAAGGAAATTTTTTACTGTGAGGATGGTGAGGCACTGGCACAGGTTGCCCAGGGAAGTTGTGGATGCCCCATCCCTGGAGGTATTTAAGGCCAGGCTGGATGAGGCTTTGAGCAACCTGGGCTAGTGGGAGGTGTCCCTGCCCATGGCAGGGGGGTTGGAACTCAATGATCTTTAAGGTCCCTTCCAACCCAAACCATTCTATGATTCTACGAATCCTTAGATATAAGACTCCAGGTGAAGCTATTTTCCAAATAACTCAAAATATCTCCTCCGATTTACCATTAATAATGCGATCATTACTTTCAGTTGAACATTTTCACTTCCTTTGGAACTTCAGAAGCTTTCCGGAAAAACAGAACAGCTTTATCACGTTAACCAGGAAGAGAGTTTGCTGGTTTACTCTCATGCTACTTCCTCCACTACTTCATGTAGATATTTCTATTTTTCTTTCCTTTGAAATCTTAAAAATAAACTTGATTTCCTCCACGTCTTGATCATTTTCACAGTTACACAAACCCCTCATGGATTACAAAGCTAATGCAATAGTGCATTGCAGTTCTAGGTCCAGTTTACTAAACACTTTAAGAACCACAGGGATATTGTGTCTTTAGTGTTCAGTCCACTCTAAGTTTTTAATTATTCAGTAATTCCTCTAAATTGTCACATGTTAATTACTGACAGGTTTTCCTGTTGAAGACAGGCTGATAATTAAATAAAATTTCTAGTGTTGTCATCTTGTAGCATACCATGCAGCATGATAGACGATTATCCAAGCAGCTCTCATCTTCTCTGAAAGGGGAGGCTGGAGGAATATTTTGAGCTCCCTGTGCTCTAGTCTTAACCTGCATGTAAGATGCAACTTTACACAGGGCTTCAGTGTTTAATTTTATGAATATAAAATGCAAACAGTAATTACAGTAATGAGATTAACAGCAGATGGGAGGTCTCATTCCAATTACGTTTTTAGGCTATTATTAGTTAACAAAAAGTCCTATAGAGTAGTCCAATTTCATGTGCCAAAAGCCTACAAATTGGAGAGAGACAAATCTGAAAGTAAAAGACCTTTTCTAGCATAAAACCATTAAACATCTGAGCTACACTGTGGGGATGAAGATGCCCACATGCCACACAGAAGCAGAACAACCTGTCTGTACTCGTGCATAAATGAGATCATTGTGTCTTTACACATAAGAAAAGAGCACACTAAAGGCTCTTGGTTGTGTCTGACATCTCACCCTTAAGCTCAAATAGTCCAGTAGGATTAAACTGATTAACATCTCCCATTTTCTAACTTCAAGGCTGTCTGAAGACCTGGTCAGAAAGAGGAAACCTTTGTAATGTAATTGTCTCCAGGCAACTGGATGGAGATATAAGACAGCAACCAGACCCTGGGAACGCATTTCATGCAGCTAAAGCCACTCTCTTCTGAAAGTCTTCGGTCAATCTAAGCGGAGTCTGACAGGTGTGGGAAAAACACACAGAAACCAAGGTTTAATGAGAAAACTGTATAAAAACAGTTAATCTAGCTTTCTCAGCTGCCTGTTTACCAGTTTTGCAAGTCCAGATCACATCGACGTTTTGGCTATCAGTTGCATATGAAGACACAGGCATTAGTTCAAATAAAAACAAATGCAGACACAGAAATTCCTTACCAACACCTATACAGATTGTGAATAATGTATATTGAAAAACCTTATTTAGACAGCCTATACACTTAGCAGCAATGCTTAGATAAAAACTATAAGATTTTTCAAAATTAAATCAATTTAAAGGTACCTTAAGACTACATGTATCCAAAATTAATTTTAAATTTGAACAAGCATTAAAGCAAAAAAATACTAAATTAATACAAAGGCAAACACACAGTGCATATATTTAAAAGTAGAAATAAACTGCAGAGAGTATAATATGAAGTCTGTGCAAGAAATGATTTAGCAAAACTAGGACTCCCCCATCTAGAAAAGAGACAGCTTAGAGGGTATAGAGCAAATAAGAATATCATTAAGAGTATATAGGATTGATTAAACACTTTCTATGATTAAAAAAAAAGAATTATGAAGCATCAAATTGATCTAATAGAATCAGATTCAGAGTAAATAAAAGGAAATAAGCTTTTACACTGTTGAACTCTTTGGTAAATCATACTGCAGAAGTTCATCCAAGTTTAAGGAGAAACAGTACAAAACTGAGGCAGAAAACCACTGGCAGGTATTTAGTACACAAATACATACAGCTGAAAATACTTGGAAGCTGGGAGACCAGTATTTCAGAAGAAGAGCCTATACATTTGCCTTATTCTTACTCTTTGCTAGATGTGTAATTCTTCCCTCTGTTGGAGCCAGGATACTGTTGCAGATGGGACTTTTGATTCTCAAAATTTTACCTTTTAAAAAATATTAATTCAACACCACCTTCAGAGTTATTTTTGTCAATGATTTAAATCATATTTGAAATGTTGATTAAATTAGCACAGATTGCATGGAAGTATATACTTCTAGCATGCATACCAAATATTAGCCTACAGTAGACACAGACACTATAAATTACACTACATCTTCTTTCTCAAAATCACTCTTTTGATGAGACTTGCAAACATGACAGTAAAACTTGATTAAGAGAATTACTAAAAAGCAGCCTTACCATCCCAGTGTTAAAAAGCTGCTGCTTCTGGGCAGACAGCAGAGGTGGGATGTTATTAATGATTCACTTCTGATCTGCCTGCATTTGTAGAGCCCTTTCCATCCCAAGATCCTCACTAAATCTTAAAACCCTGGTTCCAGCAAAGTTTATTGCTGATCCCAGAAACAGTTCCAGCGATACGGAATGCAGCTGTCTGCAGTTTAAGCAAGTCTCAGAGGTGCAGGTATCTTCTGCAGAAATGAATACATAACCACTTTCCATATTGTGTGAACACATGTATACACTATAAACCGCAATAGTGACAAACTCAGAATATATATGGAGAAGGAGAAAAATCATTATGCCTATTTAGACTTCTAGGCTGAGGGTGCTACATTTTTCATTAGTGTAAAACCTGTTACTTCTAGAAGGCTTAAATGGGAGAATATTTTTTCATACCCATGTCTCCTTCAGTAGGATTTGACAGTGCAGATTTAGTGTGGGGCCCACAAGTACAAGAACTAATGAGGATACTTATGCTAAGGAGATGAAATCCTGACCTTTTTTCTTGACTTACATACCTATTTGGGTATTGGCTGAAATCGACATTCAAGATGTAGTCATTTAAGTAGTATCTCTGACAACTAGCTCACTCCTTTAGACTGTGATCATCAATACCTTTTCCTCCTAGAGACACGCATAGTCTTCTAGAAAGCATGACAGAATAGAAACAGTGCAGCAGACACACTCAATTTCCACCGAAGCAGTCCTACAGCACTCTGCTTCAAACAAGGCTTGTGTATTTTTTCAAATCTTTCTTCAATGCAAAATTTATAAATGGATGTGCATTTGTAGATGGAAAACCACATCTCAGCAAGATTCTGCTCAACAGGTACAGAAGTGAAAATTCACTCGCACTCCATCTCCACGAGTCCTAAACTCTCTGCACATCTAAGCCTCATCCCAGAGTACCAAGTGCTGCTCTTAGAGAGGACAGGAGATTCAAGCTGTTTCCCTGACTCCCTTGGCAAATGATCTGAACGTGAAGCAGTTGTACAACCTGTACTCACCTCTACGCTGACTGCTGTATTTCTGAATAAGAATGGCAGCTTGTGTCTTATGCTGAACTCAGTGCTGTCACTGCATAATTAGTAAGGGTAGAGCATGCCTGCCTGGGGCTTTGCCGTCAGCACACTAGCGTTACAAACTGCAAATGGGTCAGGCTTGAGGAACTCTGCTCTGGCAAGACAGCAGGTCCCATGGGCAAGCAGAGACAGGGAGTCCTTAGGTTTTAAGAAAGCTTCTGTGTGCAACAGCTGGGTGAAGATGGGCTTTTGCCACAGGTGGCATCTCTTCTGATGTACTCGCAAGGGGAACTTGAGGCATCTAGAAGGCTTTATTGATAAATCACTGAGGCCTCCACAAATTCATGCAACCATGAATGCAAGAATTTTGAGGATCTGGTCTCCAAGACCAAGGACACATCTTATATCAACATCCAGTATTTTTTCTGTTTGCTAATACAGCCTACACGGACATTGTACCTGTACTGGCTATGATGCAGTGTACCTGGAAAAAAAATAATCTCTCCTGTAGTGAGAACTTCAGATAAGCAAGAGCAGATCAGGTGGTATCTTTTGCCTAACTAAAAGACAAGTAAAGGTCTGGGCAATTCCCTGTCAGTGTTGTTTGTGCGGGTGTTTAGGCGTTCTGGTATTAGCAATACGCAATATTTCATCCATAACTTATGCATTATAAAATCCATGCATTATGAAATACGGATACTAATGGAAAGATAAGAGCTGCTGCTGATGTAACAGCAGAAAAGAACTGAACCTGCTCTTTCCCAGAGCAGTAGCTCTCCCCTACTACTGGAGGTAAAAATGCTTTTTGTTTTATTCTTGAATGGAGTCTATAGCTACAGGACGAATAAATTTAACAACCCTAGAAAACTAAACTAGAGAGAGATATTTTACCATAATCACTGTTAGCTTATACACACAATATTTCTTTAAAAAGGTAAGCCACACCAAGTAGCCATAAATGGCATGACACTGGAGACAACAGAAAATTCCATTATTTCAAACATTTTTTATGATTTTTCACATCACATTTTTCAATAAACCATGTTGCAAAGGTAGTCTCAGTACTTCACCATTGAAAGTATAGTATAGAAGCTGAGCTGAAGTATTAGTTTAGATTAACTAAAAACATTTTCTAGTTCTAGTTTCTATTAAAGCCTTGGCTGAAGAAGTATTTGCACTGATTATATTAACTTCCATTTGTTGGCTGTTTAAACAATGTAAGTACCAACTGGTAACAGAATATTTACATGCTCTGTCAGAAGTATAAAAATCAGTATTAAATCTTTGAAAGATAACGAAGTGAACAGACAACACTGAAACCCTTCTCAAAAACTGCAAACTCTGAGCCCTATTGGCAATAATAAGCTTATTTAAGTAAACTGATTTTTTACATTATTCCCACACCACACAACACAGAGGAAGAATAATTATTTTGTTATCCTAAAAAGACAAGTGGCAGTTTATAAAAAGCTACACAATAAAAAGAGAGGTCTGCAGTTTCACAAAAGCTTGCACAAAATCTTGGTTGTTTTATTACAGGCAAAAGCTATACAATTCCTACTATCAGCACTTCAGCATCATCCTTAACTGTAAACATCCATAAAGCTGTCAGCAACACAGAACAAATGGCTAACTAATACATCGTATCAGCAAGCAAGCGCTGTGTTTTCCTCACAGCCATGGTGGTGAGCTGTGTTAGCACTATGTCAGGGAATCAATAGCTATGATTTCCCTTTGCCAGATGTTATTTTTCCTTTTCCTGTTTAATGTAAGCAGAAATGGGCTTCCTATGAAAAATTCATTAAGAATTATACAAAAAGCATTAACAGTCTGAATACTGTTTTTAAAAAGCAAAAAGTACGCATACAAAATTTTACTGAATAAACAACATTGACATAGCTAAGCAATATATGCGCTTTTAGTACAATTCCAACTAATGTAATGATAAGAGTGCATACAAACATCTTTCTAAACAACATAAGAACAGCTTTTAAATTTAGCATGGCTCTCTTTTGTACCAGTTGTTCTTCTAACATCGGCAGAGGAATGTCACATTCAAGGTACTTGATAAACTCTATGTCTGATGTAATGAAGTCACTAGTTAAATTTTCATTGACTTAAGACAAAACACTAGACCAAAGCTAAATGCTTTGAAAATTCTACATTATGCAGCACTCTTACAGAACTATTTGCTTAAATGAATACTGAATTTAGAAGGAAGAAATAGAAAGGCTTATCAAGCTGCCTCCTGCATAAGAAGGCCAGAAAGAACATTATTTTAGGCATGCACGGGTGTACAAAGTGCTTTATATCAGTAAGAAGACAATTACATTCTTGGCCCTAAAAGTTCAATATAATGTAATCAACCTGGAGTGTAAAAAATTGAAAGCCATAGCACACTAGAAAGAAAAGGCCAGTTAAGAGAGCAATACAATTAGCAGCCATTCAGAAAGTGCTACTGCACAGCATTGTGCTTTAAAAATAGTTAAATAAAATGTACTCGGACACAAACGCCTGCTGGCAAGCTTCAGAGCTAGTCACTCACACGGCAGCTTTCATCCATTAACAAGAAAGTCAATTTTAAAAGGTTAACAAGAACACACAGATGCCAAACTCAACTAGGAGATACTCCAAATTCATGCTGGATGCTATCTATGACATTGGAATTTTGATACAAACAGATGTGCACTACATATCATACGCCCTGCCATTTTCCATGCAACCATTTCAAATGTTCATAGAGACAGGTTAAAATAGCTGGTGCTTCATCCATTTTGGTAACTAAGTCCTTTTGAAGGAAAATTAGCAACATCTGAGATGGAACCTATGCTTCCAAATCTATTACTTCTCTGACTGGTCTTCACTGCTGTGTTCTGGAGTCCTCCTGAAGGGGAAGGAGATAAATCCATTCTCAAGCTATCCAACGGATGCAAAAAGAGAAAGCTTCTGTAATACCATTTGCAGCATACGAAGGAAAGACATGGCGCATGAGGAAGAATAAGCAAGGAGGAGAGACTTATGGGAGAAACCTGTGAAGAGCAGGATGAAGAACATCTTTCTGAGGGAACAAAGGATGCTGTGAAAGTAAGGAACAGAATTGCACCGTTTGTTGCAATAAAGGAATATGAAAAATTTGTTGTAATCAATATAACTAGAGCAGAAGGCCTGCCCTAGAAGGCTCCTGCAGAAACAGGGGAATGTCTGCCTACTTTGTGTGTCTCTGTAAAAAAGTTGTAATTTCAATTAGAATTCCTACAAATCACATTTTTGAAGCTTTTGTGTTTTGTGGATGCACAGTTCCATTTCTGTTTCCATATGCAGTTTCATTTTGAAGTAGTATATGGGAGATTCACCATCAATTATTGTATACTGTAATACACAACCAGCAACTCCCTAAGATATGGTGCAGAATTTGGAAATATTAGAGATGTGGTTCTCCTACCTAAATATTATAATTCTGTAAGCATTCAATGCAGTTAATTCAGCCAGACAGGAAAGTAATTTCGTTTCATACGAAGGTCTGAGACAATACCTCCCTTATCTTTTGTGGTATAGTGCTAGATCATAGATCATACCTAACATCAAATCTTTGAAAGTCACATTGTACATACACAAGTTCAATCAAGAGCTTGAAGAAGTTTTAAACCCACCTCAGTTTTCAGAAAAAAGATAAAAGATAATATAATGCTTTTGTCTAGGAGACTAACTTTCATCTTTTTAGGTGTTCTTTCTTAACTGAAAAGCAAATACACAGGGAAAAAAAATAGAGAGTAATGTAACTTTATATAATAATCGGAAAATATACAGTGATGTCTTTCAGTTCTTCTCCAAAGACAATATTTAGGGTTTTTTCTCCAAAATCTTTGCTGCAGTGTTGAATAATACCTGCTTAGAATTGCATGAAAGTCCTCAAACATACCATCTTGCATTTTAACCTTTTACAACAAAACAAGTGATATAACAGCTCTTCACATGTATATAAACTGACTGCCAAGTTAACTCACCTGATGTACTATTATCACTTAAAAAAATCCCCAAAGTGCTAGAATACGAACACAGAGATAATAACCTACTTTATAAAACAGAATAGGTTCTGTTCCACCATGCTGACTGAAAATACCATACTAGATAATTCAAATAAACTGCTATGAGTTTTAATCACCTCAAGTATATCTATAAAAGATCTTACTAGCCCCATGTTACTGCTCACTGTGGACAATCTTAATAATAAGGGTCTCAATAGGCTCTGCTTACTATATGAAGATAAAGAGCTAATTTATTACCTCATACTCTGAAAGGTGGTTAATTCAACTGCTCATACCTTAGCAACAGCTTTTATCTGCTCCAGTGCCACAGCGTGAAGATCTTGATCTTTGCTTTCTACCAGTAGTTTCAGAGATGGCAGCAGGAGGGACTGGTTAAGCAGCAGCATACATAATTCTTTTATGCACTGAAAATAAAAGTAAACTCATTCAGTGGGATCTCTAGAGATACTAACATCATGATTCACACTAAAATTCATGAAAATTCTATGTCAAGTGCAAAATGAAAACAAGCTTTTAAAACAAATAACTCCCTGTTGGAAATAACTTCTTGGAAACTTGATAATTTTTTTAAAAAATTTGGAATGCAGGATTATAAGTGCAACATTTGTTATATTAAGACAAGGCAGGTACTGAATCACCATTACAACCTGGAATTTTACTGAAAGAACAACAGAATAATCGCAGCTCTCTGTGGGACTAATATATCTGTGCTTACTGAAATACTGCAAAGCCCCAGAAGAAACTTAACAGACATCTGTGACATTTCTGTAACTCAATTATACGATCATAAAAGTGGAACAAACTAAAGAGGAAATAACAGCACTTGCCAGAGTTCAATGTCATAAAGCTCTGTTGCAAAATCTTTTCAAATTTTATACAAATTTTTATACACAATTAAAGCTTAGGAAATTAACTTTCCCTCAATCATCTAATTTATTATATTTTATAATATAGCAGAAATTTAGCATCATAAATCTTCTGCAAGAAGAAACTGGCCAGAGAAATAGCTTTAACCATCCCACCTGCTCCCCCCCCTCCAAAAAAAAAAAAAAATCCAAACCCCAACAAACCTACTGGGCATTTCCAAGTCCTTACCCTGGCCTTTAGTTAAACAAAACCTCCCACATGTAACTTGTGACTTTTTTTTTTTCTTCAACATTGCAGTCATTTATACATCAAAAAGTATTTCCATTAACAAATTATGGTGTAAATCAAATTACAACTTCCCTGTCCCTTTTTGTAATTTTTCAAGAATTTTGCTCATGTGCCACAACCACTTCCCAATGAAGCCCCATCAGAGATGTTCCACATTCCAGGATAACTTACACTAAATGCCCTGGGTATTATATGAGAGTCACCTTTAAAATGGTATCTATTAGAGGTGCTCTCTGTTTCACTCCAACATTTAGAGAGCAATTGTTGAAGGAGCTCCTCATCTAAATATTAACCTGGGACAATGCACGTAATATTTATTTTATTTTACATCTTTTGAAGTTTAATGACAAGTGTAACAATTTAATGACCAAAATGCAACTATACTTTTAGCAGCACCACAGTTTTAGTAGCTGTGAACCTAAAACCCTAAAAATTATTTGAAGATGAAGAGATGTTAAATGTTTGGCACAGGCAGCTATCTGGCTGCACATTGCTCAGTCTTTTCTAAACATACCTTCAAGAAACACTACCTAGGAGGATATATGCTATCACACTGGGCTCTGAGTCACTGAGGCAAGGCTGGTTCTCTTATCCAAGCTTGTTTCTCTAAACTTGCATTCTGTACTGCTACTGATGATGTTTTCAGTGAAGGATATGATATAGGACCAAGGAATAAGAAAATTAAATAAATACATTAAGCTTTGTCTGATCAGTCATATGCTTATTTAACTTTGGACAATTTCATATTCCATTGTATTTCTTTTGAGCAGTATGCCTGCCATACCAGCAGACTTACTGAATGCAAAGTTAGAGATTCAAACTACATCTCCTTTTCTTGAAAAGGTGTAACCATGGCAATAAACACAGCTTATGTTCAGTAAAATAAATTCTGAGAGTCAGAACATACATAGCCTTAACAAAACAGAATTTTACCATGCTTACTTTTTCTGTCTGAACGCATCTCAAAACTACATGGAGAGGCAGTAGCATACGAAAAAACCTGTAAGCATAAAGAGACTCTCTAAAATAACCCCAAAACATATTTTTGGGTTGTGGATGGAAGAAAAGGAAACTAAGCAAATTGTAAAATATAACTAGGTACTGCACATTTTTAAAGCAACAGGGCAAGGAGATGCTGAATCAGCTTGCTGTCTCAATGAGCTGCTTTAAAATAAAGAAAAAATAAATTTCTCAGCAAGCAAATGCAGTAATACAGACATTAACATTGCTATTTTCAAAGCAACGGCATTTAACTCAGATGATTAAAAAATGAGTGGCCAGCAGGGAGAGGGAGGTGATTGTCCCCCTCTACTCTGCTCTTGTGAGACCCCATCTGAAGTACTGGGGGGTCCCCAGCACAAGAAAGATGTGGAGCTCTTGGAACGGGTCCAGAGGAGGGCCACTACGATGATCAGAGGGCTGGAGCACCTCTCCTATGAAGAAAGGTTGAGGGAACTGGGCTTGTTTAGCTTGGACAAGAGAAGGCTCCAGGGAGACCTCATTGAGGCCTTCTAGTACTTGAAGGGAGCCTATAAACAGGAGGGGGAGCGACTGTTTACAGGGGTTGATAGTGACAGGATGAGGGGGAATGGTTTTAAACTAAGAGAGGGGAGATTTAGGTTGGATATTAGGCGGAAATTTTTCACTGTGAGGGTCGTGAGGCAGTGTCCCAGGTTGCCCAAAGAAGTTGTGGATGCCCCATCCCTGGAGGTGTTCAAGACCAGGCTGGATGAGGCCCTGGGCAGCCTGCTCTAGTGGTTGGCAACCCTGCCCACAGCAGGGGGGTTGGAACCAGATGATCTTTAAGGTCCTTTTCAACCCAGGCCATTCTATGATTCTATGATATGCCAGCATTTTGGTTTTTTTCTTAGATGCTTCACCATTATACTCTAGTACTGGTTACACATTCCAATAAGACGTGTTCCAACACAATTTGCTTTGTTCATCCCAGAGGCATAAAGGCCTCCACATAAGAAAACACATGCTTAGCTATCCAGCTAAATTCTGTTTATCTTATCCTAGCAGATTTTGACACCAAAAGGTCGCTAGATTTCAGGTAGGTACCAGTCAGATGACTTGTGTCTGCAACAGGTTCTCCATTGAAGAAGAGGGCCATCACTATGCCCTATTTTAAGTTTAGCAACACTTTGAAAACATGACATGAAACACTGTCAGAGGCACCAGGGAAATACGGTTCAGGATAGTGTGGTCCAAGTTGGAAACCCTTGGAGTGACCTCCATCCCTTTTTTCACAGGAAGGGACTGGACAATTTGCCAAGCAGGCTGTCCAAACAGCACAAAGACCTCCACGTATCTCTGCCACACAGGACTGCACTGTTGCCCTAGACTGCAACCGGAACTCCAACCCTAGGCAGCAAGCCACCACTCACAGGGCTTCTCAGAGCAACACAAGTGGCTTTCTGTTCTGCAATAAGCACTCAAAAGCATCCAAGTGTCTGCCTGCCTGCAGCGAGAGGCTGCACTTAGAGGGGGTATGGTGTTACCGATGAGAGGGACATGGGAAGTCCTAAATCTAAATGTGTATTACCATAATTTAGCTGAAACTTTTGTCAGATAACTTTCGTCTTCTATTTAGTTATGCAGCTATCAGTGGTTCACTGTTAACACCAGTGAGGCATACGAAACAGCATAGGAGTCTGTTTCGGGTCCAGTATTATTCAATATTTTAATGAATGGCTTGAAGGGCTGGATAATGAGTACAAACAGCATTGTGTCTGGAGAGGCTGAAAGCAGACTGAATGACAGCATTTAAATTCAAAATTATCTGAACAAAATGATCAGAGACAGCTGTGAATGAAGGAAAACATAAAATGCAAACTCATAGACAAAAACTAAGAACAAATAGTTACAAAAATAGAAGAGACCAAGTGGCTGCTATATTCTTCTAGGAGATAAGCAACTTACGGCAACTAGGACCCCAGGATTATTACAGACAAGAGAGTACACGCGTTCTCCCACTTAGGTGTTTATGTTAACTGACACATGACCCATAGGTTGACAGAATAACATGATACTCTCAGAGGTGTCATACTTTAACACCGGGGGAGAAGGATTTGCCCTTTTCTAAAGAGATTAATCAGGCAGTGCAGAAGATGTCAGACAGTACAAACACATGTGCATTCCAAGGAAACAAAACAATGCTTATTTCGTAGAACAGAATCATAACTAAGAGGAATGGAAAAATCTCTCCGCTGAATAATGCAAATAAAAAAAACAAAAACACAACAACCCACATGTACATGAAGATTAAAGTTATGCAACTCCAATAAAACATTAAAAAAGAACTCAGCTGTAAAAAACTAGAAAGACCAGCAGGAGGTGGAATAAAGGAAGAGAGAAACCTTTCTGATTACAACTGAAGAAACATTTTTTCTAACTTCTAGACCATCATGACTTGAAGTTAAATATTTTTTCCATCACCACCTCTGGACTCCAGAATGGCAAATGTTATTCATGGTGGTAAATTATCTTTCAGTTTTTAGAATTCCATCATCCTAGGTCTGTCTTCTTAATCAGTGTATTTATTGAAATGTGAAGTCATCTGAACAGGTTAATTCTCAGTAATCAGATTTTCATTTCACTCAGCCACACGATCTCTGCTTTCTAATTTGTGCACTTAAGTGCCACAGCCGTGCATACAGATAAGTTACTTAAATTTATCCATGTCATTCCTCCTCTTCCCAAGTAGAGACTTAAAGCAAGATAGCCTGTGTTTGTAGGTAACTGTACAAGTACCCATTTTAGTGGAACAGCATTCTAGTCACAAAAAAGGTGTTTTACCTTGGTAAAGATACTTCATGCTTGAGGACCAGAATATCTTCATATTGTGTATATTCACACCTACACAGAGGGCTCTTCCAACCTTCTGTACCATGAAAAAAGGAAGGCACCTCCAACCAAAGCTGCCAACCAATACCAAATCTGTGTGTCAATAAGGACTTCCTATGAGATTCAGGAAAAAGTTTACTCAGTTAAGAGAACTGAGCAAATCATGACCCATTCTTGAGCAGAACTCTTGGTAAAGTGACTGCTGTATGACAGTGATGTTCGGCCAGATTCGTCTTCCTGGTTTACTGGAGTTCGAAAATTCTACTTTGACAAAGTTTGACCACTCCTGTGTATAAGTAAGATCATTAGCGTACAAGCTATTATGCGCCATTCAACACCTTGTAAAGAGAACTACATATACTTACACCAGTCCCAGGGACAGGGAGACCTGCCTTCCACTAAAATTTCTGGTGGAATCAACAACTTAATAAATGTATTTATCATTTCAGCCTACTGAAACCTTCTGGAATCATGTTTTATACAGATTTTGAACTTGACTTAAATCAGTCTGTTGGACTATTTAAAAAAAAAACACACCCCACCTGTCTGTATTTTAAAGTGAATGTGTTGTTTTTATTCTGCTTCTAGTCTTAACATTAGCTGTTTTCTATAACAGACTGTGATTGCATGATGATTGTAAGGGATTAATCAGCCTACTAAAAATATGCACGACTACACTGAAGTTGTGCAAAGTTTATTAAGCATTTCTCAAATCTGTCTTCATTAGTATACAATGTTTATGTACAAAATGCTTCAATAATTTCATACTTAAGAGATGCTTGTATTGAAGTATGCATACATAGTTAAGGAAGACAAAACATTATGATTATCACAAAGCAATTACTTGTGTATGAGGTTTTTTTCATCACCAACATATTTTTCAAGGATTCCTCTCTAAATCTTTATGCATTTATTAGCAAGAAAACTACTGATTATTTAATTAACAGCTTTTGCCACACTAAAGTAAATGACAATGTATTATTAAAGATTTTCTATAAATACTTCAAAAAATAATTTATACTAGAACAGACCTCTGAAGGGCAGCTAACCCAACTAGCCATCACTCAAAGCAAGATAAAGGGCAAGATAAAATCACCCATGACATGATCCAGTCAAGTTCTGAATACCTCCAAGGATGGAGACTCCACATCTCTTCTAGGCATCCACCTGTTCCAATGTTTCACCACTTTCATGGTGAAAAACATTTTCTTTGTATGAGATTTCCCCCAGCCATCTCTTCTTAAGACAGAATTAACCCAATTATCTCAGCCTCTCTGCATTTATTGTACTTCAGCCCCCTAATCATCTTGTTAGCTCTCCATCAGACTTGATCCAGTATGGCAACATTTTTCTTGTACTGGGGACCTCAAAACAGGTCCATGACACCCATGATATCCAAAGTTAAAACTTACCTTGACAGGGAGCATGTGCTTTGTGTCATACAAAGAACGGCAGATTTTCAAAATTTCAGTTCCTGTGTTCTCCTTTTCATCAGGTGGGCATCTCTGCAGCATAACAGTCCCCAGTTTCACCCATGGATTATCATCTGTGCATGATCTGTCCAGAAAAAACAGAGATGTATATAGAATACATATATACATACATGTCCCACCATTTTCTGTAGGTGTATTTTTCTTTTTTTTTTTAATGAAGTAAAATCTCATGAAAGAGAGAGGATAAAGTTTTGAGACACGTTACTATCCTGATGCTGCCATTCTTTCAATGCAACAAAGAAGCTTAAAGTATTTTGAATTATGACATGCTGTTACAATCTCTGAGGAACCACACGCCAGATAAAGACTGATCAAACTGGAATAGCACAGGAACAGCTTCTCCTGGCTTCATACCAGCTAATTTCCCAAGCAGACCAGTATCGAGGGAGGGGTGACAGGAATCCAGCATTCCTAATTTTGTTTGCTTTGATCACATTCTAACAGCATCTGTCTCTTGCTTCTGAGTGGAGAAAACACTTCCAAGATTCACATTTTAATTTTCAGGTCCAATAAGTATAAATAAACTTTTTTTTATAGCCCATCCAAGCAGGAGAGTGAAAGTACATGCATCCATACTTGTCTGTTAGTAGATATGGATGCAGATACATTTGTTTTACATATTTAAAGTTTTGTTTTTATTCCACACAGAACTTCATACCATGTCACCATTACACAGTCAGCCTTAAACAGATGGCAGACAACAGACACAAGCAAATTTTATCATGCATAATGGCAAAGGCAATGTTTATGATAAAGTTTTGTTGCTGAACATTTCTTGGCCTGCAGCTGCTATTTGCTAGATCACATAGATGCTTAGCTACTTTTGTTAGTGATAGGTGCACTTGCTAGGACTGGATGTACTGACAGTGATGGGTAGCAGACGAGTTTTTAAATGATAGCACAAAGAGTAACACTGGAACACATCCACATTGCCATTTTCCTAATGTGAATTAAGTTAATGCATTTCAATTCCCATCTACAGTGGCGTATAATCATGCACGATCACAGCTTAGATCATGTTCATATTAAGCCACAGTAGCGCAACCACTGTGTTCATCTGTGCATGAAGTTAAGAAGGCACAAAAGGTGATTTAAAAATCAGCCATTAATCAGCATTTCGAAGACATGGAAACTTCTCATTTTAGCTTGAAGGAAAAAACGAAAAAAATCACATCACGACCAAATCTGGCACGTTTGTCTTACAGTTTAGTGTAAATTAAGATATTCATCAAGCACATGTGGGAAGAAGCAGCAAAATATCTTTTTAAAGATATTATTTAGCAGCAATTGTTGAAAGCAGCACATTAATATCAGTGTACATGGAGTCTGTCTAGGGAATCTGATGGATTGACATCTACAAAGGAACAGGTCTGACAACTCTGGAGAGGACAACCACCAATATCTCCTATTTCACATAGGAAAGCTCTCTCCTACTCATCTCACACTTTCAAAAGCACATACTGTAAACAAATAAAACCAGCTCCACGTGAAGCTGACATTATATCCTAACATGAAAGCCAGACAGAGATGCTAAGAGTGGGTAACTTTGAACGCAAACTAAAGAGAAGTCATTATCTTTATTCCTTCTGACAACTTAATTGAGCTTTTCCATCAGTCACAGCCACTGAGCACAGAGCTGCCACAAGTCTGGCTGGGAACAGCAGAGCTCGTCTCCTTCCAACCTGATGGGTCGAACCCAAAGATGCCAGCTTATCCAACAAGCAGAACATGATGCACTTAATCTGTGAACCCCCAGTAAGGTTAGGCAAACAAAAAAACCCCTGCAACTCCATCTTTACCACTGGTTAAATTGATAGCTCCTGCTATGCGATCCATCTCTTGCTTTGAGGCACAGAGACTCATAATGAATTTCCATTTTTATAGCTGGTGCCTCCAGAGTACATTAAGAAAACCTATAAGATTTTCCCATTAGAAAAAAAGAAAACAAAAATTGCACTACAAAACACTAAAGTTAGAAATAACTAGAAAGATGCAAGGCAGTCAAGGCTCACCATGTATAGGTTTTTTTTTAAGTAAAGTATCAGATATATACTTTACACATATAACACTTTTCTCAAATACTTGTGTGATCTATTAACAAATATCCATTATCTGCTATCTCTAAATAAAACCAAGATTCAGTTATCAAAATCTGACACCCACAGATAGACGAGTTTTCTTCTCTCCTGAATTTTACCTTAGTTCAACTATGGTTAAAAACCCCAGAAGTTATTTCTCAATATGAAAAAAGTAATTATTTCAAGCACTCAGCATGAATGCTTTATTTTTTAGCCTAGAACCGAAAGAGGGAAATTTTGGAATAAGGTTGTTAAAAAAAAAAAAAAAAAAGGTGAACTAAGTTATGGAGTCCCTAAAAGCTGGTCTTTTTGAGTTCCAAAACACCTTATCAATATTTAAAATAAATATAAAAAATGCCTTTTAAATGTAGGCAGCAAGCTCCAAAGGACTGCAGAGCTTCAGGTACTGTCAATAAAATTTTTAAAAATCATCTTTATGAAATGCTTAAAACGACAACCGAGTATGAGACACCTAGAAGGAAAAGCATGCGTGTATAACAGGGGTGTGAAAATAACATTTTAAAAAGGATATGGTTTTGAGTGCTGACTGAAACAGCCAAGCTACCTCTCTGTTTCCTCACAGTCAACATGGCATATTAGGACATGACAAGAATCATATTTGCAGGTGGATAATGAGCATTATTCTAGCTAGAGTGTTTTAAAATACAAGCACCCCAAAAAAACCCACTAAAAACCAAAGACTTTATAACTGAGAGGTCACAAAAATTCTTTTTTTTTTTTAAAAAAAGTTATTAAAAAACTCCAAAACTTCCGTTCTTTTACTTCTCTTTCCTTTTGATCCTTTATAGAATGTAAATTGTATTTTCTAGCTTTATATTAAATTATAAGTATTAGACATTTAGTGTTAGGTTGAAAACCAAAATTCTAAGATGATGACTCAGACTTAAATTCCCCAGTTTATTGTTAGTAAACAATCAGTTTGCAACAATGACCTTTTTCTGAAGCTGAACAGGAATAAACAAGGAATAACAACAAAAATCTTAATACATATGGCTAAACTATTAGCTTAACTGCTCGCAGTTTTCCTCCTTGCTCAATGATTTCTTAATACAACTTGCTTTAAAATTAGATTGTTGCAAACCTCACTAACAAAACAGTTCCCACTCCTTGCACCATCCCAGCCATCAAGGTAGGCTTTTCAGAAACACAATTTCAGGAACACACACACACACATATATATATATGTATATATATATGAACCCTAGCCTGGTAAGCATAATTGAATGCTGTGACATGGAAGTATGCAACAGAGGCAGAAGAGGGAAGAATGAGCAATGCAAGAAGAGAAGACCCCAGAGCAGAGCACGCTTGCAGCAGCCTTCCCAAAGATGCAGAGATGGGCATATGATAGCGACCATCAATGACAACACGGAGAGAGAGGAGAGAGAGCTCAGACAAAGAAGGCAAAAAGTATCACAGATTTTTCTGACTGTTGCTGGGCCTCCGACTTACAGAACCACCTGTGCTTCCTGGCTGGCATGAATAAGCCCAGGATTTACAAAGTCAAATAATACAAACTAATAAAATTCATAACAATAATAAAAAAATGTAAAATATTCTCAGGGCTCTATAACAAGAGGCAGTTAAAAAAAAAAAAAAAAACAACCTACTTGACAAGCATTTCTGCAGTTAATCCTGTCCTCATATCACGGAATACTACACAGTGCTGCACCTGACTTTTTAAAACCAATCATATTTGAGGTGGTGGGACTGGAAGTGGAATCAAGACAGAACTTCAGGAGCACTATTAACTGTTAAGACAGACGGTTTTAGTTCATTCAAATTCATTTTAATGACAGCACATTGATTATAAAAGTCAAAATTTGAGAAGACTTCTGCATACCAACTATACTATTTCTGTAGACAAAAGAAACAAACATACATTTTAGTTATAAATAAAATGTGTAATTAGATGGCGTAGATTTAAAATTTAGGTTAAGTCCTTATAATGAGTACTTAGTATTTTTCCTTTAGACTTGTTAAAAACCAGAACAGAACAAAAAACTAAAGTCCCCCCTGAAAAATACCCAGAACTCCAAAAAAGATTTGACTAAACCAATACAACTAAGCAGAAGAAAAGATAATTTATAAAAAAGGACTCATAACTATGATCATGCTGTCTACTATTAAAATATCATGTATGGTTTTAGAAAGCACTAGAAATGAGCTACAAAGAAGGACTTTAAAGTCACAAGGAGCATTCCTG
>NW_010137942.1:83514-105554 GCF_000699245.1 Pterocles gutturalis
CAGGATTTATAAAGTATTTAATCAGTCTTGCAATTATTGTTAGCAACAGAAACAAAAGCGATAATGAAAAGAAAGCAATGGGAATACAAACACAGAAAGACCCCAGGGAGTGAAAATGCCCCTTTGATATATTTTTCTATTGGGACAGCTCTTAGTAGGGAGGAGAAAACTGAACCATCAACTTACTCAAATAAATAAATAATAAAAGAAACCAGAGATGCAACATTCCCACTGAGAAAAGAACCAAGAAAAAAGAGGGAAGGAGGCAGGAGAACTACATGTCTGTCCCTTCTTTCAAGATACAGCCTCAAATGTTTAGCAAAATACTGCTAAAGCAGGGAAGGGAACAGTCTAAATTATTTTTTCCCACACTCCAAGCTGGCAGAGAGAACTGAAGAACTGAAGAATGGTGGCAACCATGCTCTGTGCCCACCACTCTTCAAAAAAAAAACCAAACCAAAAAGCAAAAAACTCCCCAAAACAAAAAAAAACCCCACAAAAAACCCCTAAAAACTGAAAGCAAAAATAATTGTTTCCTATACTACCAACATAATTGCTTGTTCTGCTAATTTTTTTTTTTCTACTTTTTTGGTTGTCTAGAGTTTCAGGCAAAACTGAGAAAATCTGGCAAATCTGAACTCCTTTATTTCTCTGGAGATAAGGACTGTCAATTTAGTGCTGAGCTTCAGAAAACTAGTTGGGAGTCTGTACTGTAGATCACATTTGGGAATTGTATGAGTCAGAGGTTCTTAATGAAACCAGTACAAGCGGCTATCACTAATGAAAGAGAAGGCAGTAATTTTCTCCTGAAGGCTTTCCAAAGCCTCCTAGCAAGTCAAAACCATGAAGAGAGACACTGAAGTTTTAGTAATAACAGAAATTATTAACTAAATAAAAAGCCTGATCACAGGATAAAATTTGTGGTTTGTTCTTAGCATAAAGTCTCAAGACATGGGTTGGTCAGCCTCAACTCAGTTCCTAAAACTGTTATAAATAACTTATATATGTAATACTCCATTTAATGCTTATCCAGAAATGGCAAACAAACTGCATGCTTGGGGGTGAATAACCCTTACAGATTACCTTCTAATGAACCAGTTCTCTACAAGTGCACAAAAGGGTTACTTTTCACAAGAAGATAAACCTTAACTTTTCTGACAAATCAATGCACATGAACACTTTGGGGAGTGTAGGCTGTAACCAATATCCCAAAGTAATCCAATTGAAGCATCATTTAATGTCTCTAACTGAACTACCATCAGATAAAACATGGTACATTGCACTCACTAGCCAAAAATTTATTAATATTATTACTCTCCTTGAAAGATATGTGACTTCTGCCTCATAAGATTATATGAATCTTTATAACTTAGAAGCGATCATCAGTTATAGAACAGCAAAAATTTTTGCCTTTAAAAGTGTTCAGAAAGTCCCACGCAAAAACCAGCGTTGGTTAAAAATAATGCAGTTAAGATGTTCCAAATTAACTCTTTAATAAATATGTATTCTGACGGGTGCAATGCTGAATTTTTAAATAATTATTTTCATTTAAAATTGTTGGGCTAGGATACATCTGCCATAGTATATATTCTTTACTATTGGATACTTTATTCAGAGACAGAAATAATAGGTACTGGATCTAGAAAAGAGAAGCACCATTGCTTGGTACCATTACCCTCACAGACCTCCTGCAGACTGCCTGCCACAGCCATCTGAACATTAACTTTCAAAGGTTTTTCTGCAAAGTGTAACTTTGAATGGAAAAAAGTCAGAACTTTATATTCCTTTCTATGGATTTTGTACATACTGCCAAAAATAACAGAAAAATATGTAACTTTAAGTAGATAGAAACCCCTCCTGTGCAACATTTCAAGCAATAAAATGGTTTTCTGCCTCCTCCATGATGCATACTGCATAGGTATCTATAGTTTTTACAAAACACTGATTGATTCAATTCTGCTTTAAATAAAACATGTCTTTTTCCCAGTAGGACCTTTTCCAAAGGTCATATACCTCTTAGCCATTTTTGAATTTATTGACTGAAGACTACACGATATTATCAAGCAAAAAGACTTAGAATTCTTTTGTTTTGTGATTGTTTCAAGAAATGTTCACCTGTTGCTCATGTCCACTGGTGGCCAAGCTTGAAGGAGTAAAACCAAGTGCTGAAACTCAGATAGACTGTGACTAGACTCCAGAAGTCCCAGGAAAAGATCATATCTTTTTTCTTCATTTTCAACATCTGTTATCTCTAACTAAAAAAAAAAAAAAAAAAATTTTTTTTTTTTTAATAAATCAATTATTTAAAAGCAACCAACGAACTACCTGTGAAGGATATCACTGTTGTAAAACAATGCAGGAACACAGTGAATGTCATTTTCCCAGAAACCCATTTTCTTATCTCTCATTTTCAATTGCCTGTAAATAAAACAGGAGAGCACACAGACATTGGGAAATGACTTAGCTGGATGTTCCTAAAATAATGTATTCATTGATTAGTTCAGAGGATCTTACCTCTGTGTTCTTCAAACAACCAAAAATTCCTTAAATTTCCTTTTCTCGATATACAGACATTTATATACACACACACGCATACATGTAGTTTTCAAGAACGAGTATGTCTAGTGCTTCCTATGAAAATTCAGTAATTTTATCAGAATTTATAGCATCTTTTCTCCCACCAGAAAGAGCCCTGAAAGATGATTCTGAATTAATTTACCCAGTGAAGAACATTTCCTGACAAGTAGTGTAATATTTTACTGTATAGGGGTTTGAATCTAAGAAAAACAAAAACCCACACCCCATCAGCCAGCCACCAGATGACTCCATCTCAGGAAAAGTGTCCATCTAAGTTTAAAACCTGGAGCTTCTGCCAGGACTCGAATTCACTTCAGTCAATGACAGGTTCTTTCACAGATAATTACTGCTTGCAGCTTGCACAGTATAAAAATATAAGGTAAAAGGTCTGACTGTTGAAGGAAGGTTGCTACATATGAGAACTTGCTACTAAATGAGAAGCAGCTTCTGTTTAAAAGTTTGGCTATCACACCAGGAGGGCTTTCACAAATGGAAAAGCTATTCGATGTCTACCTGACATACAAAAGTTCTTGGAGTTTAAAAATAATTTGTTACAATAACAAGGTAGCTTCCTCTGCATTAACAACACATTCTAACACTGTATTTTTCTTCCAAAGTTTGAAAAGTTCCAGGATATCAAACAGTTCAGTTTCATCTTATAATTCCGCTGAAGATACACAGCATTAACTGTTAACTTTTCTGTTTCAGCCCAAGCAGTTCTAAGACATCAAACATAGACAAAGTTTTCCTTAGTTCTACAGCTACTCTAAAAGATTAAAGATCGCGTTCCTGTCTTTTCAAAGTGACTCTGATACATCAAGGGCAATTTTTTCAAAAGAGGTTGGAAAACAAAGATTACTGAGGCATTTACTGAGTTGCCTACATAATCTGTGACTTTAAAATACCTAGTGTTGAAAACCTGCCCGCTTCTGTCTCCAGGGTACATCTGAAAGCACCATATACTAAAAACACTTTAGGCAGTGAAGAAATGCTTCTGAGAACTGTCCATTTGAAATATTTTTCTCTACTGTAAATGTCACATAGTAGACATCAGTTACCCACCTGTAATATCCCTAAATTCCATCTATATTTGTTAATATAAAATATTATAAACTTCCATATTTACATCACAAGCATGAAAAGAGAAGGGAGAACAACAGGAAAGCGTAAAAGGGACCTAAGACATGCTAACCTTTAAGGATCAAAAATATTTAACAATTTAGCAAATTATGTGCTATCTAGACAACAGAAGCCCTCACATTGCTTCATCTGTCCCCAAATATATGTTTCAGACAACTATCTCTTTAAACACTTAAACCAAGTAAGTAGCATTCTGGATGGTCCATTGAATCATTTGCACAAACAGCATGTTACTTCAAACCACAGACTAAATGTTCAGATCTCTCTAATGCTAACCATAAAAATGGCAAAGATAATACTAATAGATGAGGAAAGCTGTCACAGAAATTGAGCCATTTGTAGCAGAGAGTAGATGAGTGTAGATCAGACATCCTATTCAATATGAACTGAATTCCAATAATTCTGTCTAATAATGTATCTTTACAGACTTGGGTTTATATTTTTTTTAAGAGGCTAATGAATCTAACAATGTTGTGTTTTGGACAGCTGGATTCTTGCAACATGATTGCTCATAACATAAAACATATAATACGATCAAAGTAAATCAGAAGAATTAACTTTCTATTCTTAAACACGGTGTGCATTTCTGCAGCATTTCTTTTTACAATGGCCTTTTTCAAGTAACAAAAATAAAGTGAACTTTCTACAGTGCAAGTGATTTATAGATTTTAAAAAAATATTGAAAATCCACTTTTTATATCGCATTTTAAACGCATGCCACTTCCATTTGCTGTGAAAACAGAAAATAGCAATGCAGTGTATGAGAATGCACACCTTTAATAGAGCCTGTGGTGATCTAAAATGCAGCACTAAGGATAGCGGAAATGGATGGTTAATGAAAGAGCAACAAATGGATAATACCTTAAGTACTGATGGGTAGATGACATGTATAATTACTTTTAAAAAAAAAATTACTAGCATTATCCTACCTAAACAACCCACCTCTCCATCTTTTAAGCCCTAGCTTTTCCCTTCTTGAACGTATCTTATGCTTGTGTTGCATCTATCAGTCATCCCTACACTCCACATGCATCTACATTTCAAGTATGTTTTAAGCATTATTTCACTCCTGTGACAAAACAGTTGTTAAAATAACTTTTTTTAAAAATGAAAAGCTGTGATTCAGATGTAAACCCATGCTTTAACACTGAGAATGCTTGTGTCTGACAGTGGTCATATAGTCAACTTTATCAGCAATATTTTTCAGAAGTATTCCCGAGCTGAAAATATCATCAAATACATGCTGATTCTGCAAAGATTGTGTCCACGCTTCACATTACACGCTGATAAGCAGTCACACAGTCTTAAATAAGATAGCACAATGTCTAAAATTGTACCTTCCGGGAAGCAGTTGTATTTCACTTGCATGTATTCACCTTTATATAATCAGGAAGATGGAAATCTACACATGATTTGCCAACTAGCATCAAAATTCTAATGAGACGATCAACACTATGTACCAGAAACAGAGACAACAATAAAACATTTAAAATCTTCATTTCAAGGCATTATTATTCATATAAAACAGAGACTATTTAAAGGTAAATATCAGAAAATGAGCAATATTATCTGCTATTAGGTAAATCAAGGCACTCGCCTTAAAAACCTTCCTCAATGCCTTATAGTTTGAATGACAAGATACCTTGGTCTCTCTACAATTCTTTCCTTATAATTCTCCAGAGAGGTTATAATCAATTCACAAAAAAGATGATAGCTCCTTGCTGTAAGAAAGCAATACCTTGGAGCAGCACATTAGAATTATTTTTTTAAAATTTATAGTTACTATACATATACATATGTGTGCATATGTATATATGTTTTCCCCTGTATTGTCTCCTCTTTTCAAGGCTGAGGGAGAGCACGGTGAGGAAGCAGACACCTCACACGGCAGAAACAGAACACATTCTGTGTGAAAAGGCAGAAATTTAATCTTAACAGAGGTGAAAGCTAGCCGAGATGAAGTCACCATGGTTAGTCAAACCTGTTGTTTTGTTGTAATAACGCAGCAAAACAATTAAAATTTCCACTTTTAACTAAACACTCTCTTTGCAGCGACTGAACGATCCATTCAGATGACTCTGAATGTTGTAACGCAAAAAGGCACTGCATTTTTACCAGCATGATCACTTCTAAACCACGGTAATGGGACACTATAACTCAGCGTTCCCCTCCTTTTTTTTCCTCTTTTACAACAAAACCCGACAGCATCCTTCTAAAATACTCAAAAGCTATGCAAAGAGCCCTGAGAGCACAAGTGCCTGTAAAGAAGAATCTGTCACTAAACAGAATAATGATGCCTACAGCAAGGCAGTAAGGAGTGTGCTTGAACTCCAGATGATCCCGAAGGAATATGAAAAAAGAAAAACACACAAAAGCAAGAAAAGGAAAACAAGGCCTTATAACAACAAATTTGCTCAATTCTGTCTTGATTTTCCCTAGTTTCATGCCTTCTCTTTAGCAGTAGAGCACAGCTGGCTTCATGTTTTTCATTAAAATGAAAGGCTGCACAAATATTTACCACAAAGGGAAAGTCAATTAGGAGAATTAATTTTAGAAACTATACTCATGATAGATAATAAAAAGAAATAGAAATTAAGTAAAACCAAACCTTACGATAAACTGTTAAAACACCCAATTTCATTATCAACGAGGGACTAAATACGTTTAAAATCAAGAATGTGCAAACATCTGCATATGCTAATTTTCCTTAAAAAATTATATAGGAAATTAACAAAGCAAAATACAGGCTACACAAACAGCACTGAGTGTTGCATAAAACGGCATTAGATACTACCAGCTGTCTGAACCAGTGTAAACTCCTCTTAATCATATGTTCTACTCCTGAGCACTTTGCTTTCACATCTTTTCCCAGTTTCTCCTGTCATTAATTAGCAGTGGTTAGGATCACCCACAAAGGAGCTCTGACTCATCTCATATTATTGCTGCTTAACAAACGCAAAAATCAGTCCACCTTTCTCAAACACTGACCAAGACAGAAAATTAATCAGATTTCTGAATGGGAGTGCAAACTGCAGCTACAACATGTAGCAGCTATAGTATGCCAGAAGTCAGATTTTCCTTTTATCCAAGTTTTTGATGTCTTTGAGCATGGTCACACAATACACCACACTGAATTACATTTTGGCCACCAAAACAGCTATTTTCCCTCAAGTAGTTACGGTCTGCTTACCAGCAGCAGAGACTTGATATAGCATATGTTCAAACAGACATCCTCTTCCAGGGACAGTTGTGCACTTGCTGTAACTTGCAAATCTTAAGAAAACTAAAACACTGCTGAAAAATCTAGTCCACTTAGTTATCAAACAATTGGCCAAAATATCTCAGTTCTGACATAAGTTTGCTAGTAGGAAGTTATATCAGACTAAGATTCCTACAAGCCTTTTAAAACATTTGGTTTCATATAAAAAATGTGAACTATATGGGTATGGGCGCTTTTACTGCTAAAGTATAAATGATAACAGGAATTTGGCAGTTGGTTGAGATACTTCAACGGTACATTGTCTGAGCAAAATCGTACCCTTCATCTGATTGCAGCCATCCTGAGCAAACTTGGAAGGCATGTCCTTCATATCCAGTGCTGAAATAAAAACTTAATGCACCCGCAATCCTTCCTCATTTAAAAGCCCAAACTGTTCTGCCTGATGACAAAATATTTCAAAGATTTATATAGTTCTCTTCCCTCACAGATCAGATGCTATTAGATGCCCAAAATGCTGAAATGCTCAACACGATTTATCCACTTTCAATGCACAAAGTTTTGACTCATCATCTTGTTCCACAGATTTGTTATTGCTTTATAGATACTCATCATGTGACACACCCACAGAGTCCAAATATCAAAAGTTCCCTCAAAAGTTTGTTCTGTAGCTTTCAGAAACCTAGTATTTTACAAAAAACATAAGATGATAAACGTGAAGAACGGTAAGATGACTGACAAAGAAAACCTTTGGCATGGTAGTCTGCAGAATCAGTTGTTTAGTTCAGTATGTTATCTCACTCTTGGAAGTGAAGTTAGTTTAAAATCACTACTGACAGCAAGAGTGGAATGTTTATGTATTTAAATTGTGTCCCTGAGGGATAGATATCCACTATCTAATGTTCTCCTAATCCTAAAGTACAGAGATACCCGATAAGAGTTGTAAATACTTTATTGCTAAAGCTATATAATTTGAGAATCTAGCATTCACCAACTTGGCTGATAATCTAGAGAGAACTTTGTTTAAAAACTGGAAATGCCAATAAAAAGATCCAGCCAATCCAATCCTCTGCTTCCCTTGAGATAAAATACAAAACATTGCCTATTTACATACGAGAATGGTGAGCAGGAAAAGTAATGCAGACAGACCTCTGCCTCCTCCATGAAATCTGTTCTGCAAATTACATTTTTACTCCCTATGAGCATGGCAGAGCCATGGATTTTGTTCACTATTAACGTTCTACGGAAATAATTGACAAGAGTGTTTGTAGCCAAAGAATTGAGAAGTAGAAATCAGAAAAATATTTTCCTTCATTATAATCACTTGTCTATTGAGAAAAGCTGTATCGGTGCTTAGAACCAACTCCCTCCATTAAAGGCAAAGACATTTCTGGTTTCCAAGAGCTACAACCAAAAACCTACTGATCTATGTGATAACAAAATTCATTTTATTATGTCCACCAGACTGTAAATGTAAATATTTCAAAATAGGTTTGTGTTCCTCACTGCAGCATAAATTTGAACTAATATGGCATTGAAAATAGAAACCCCAAGCAGGCATTTGGGTAGTCCCTTATTGCTACAATACATTTTCAACCCATCAAGCCTTGATGTTAGGCACATTACATACTTGTGAAACAAAGCCAGACCACAAGCACATATTGAAACATCTTATGGAGGCCATTATTGATAATCTACATATCTCTATGTCCTATTTTACGCAATAATTTTGCACTAAAATCGTTAACTTCTGTTTGAGCTAGAATGCTTCCCAATAGACTTAGTTTTTGACTTAAGTAAACAATTTTAATGTGTAAGAAAGTAAACAAATGCCATATCTTTTTGTTAAATTAGTCCCACCTATCCCTCAAAAGGTAACTCTCCCTAATTTGACTTCATTAAGACTTCACTTATACTAGAGCTTGCCATGGTAACACTTGAATTTACAGCTTGTCTGCATAGAGTTGTTGCCGTTCCTACTCCTAATTAAACACTTCAGAGTACTTAGAGATGAGGATAATACTGGAATAAATTTCATATATACTTTTCCTTTTTCTATTCTTCCTTCCATGTCTCTTTTTTGGCCACTGTTGGACACAGAATACTGGGCTGGATTGGACCTTGATCTGAATCAGCATTAACATTTTTATATACTCACACATTAATTAAAATTTACATTATGAAAATACACTGGGCCCACAATATTTTGTTATACGCAGTTTCCAAGTGGAATTGAGGGAACACAGGGACTTAAGCAAGCTTACCATTTTCAGTATGGGGAACATGTACATGGGGAACAAGGTAGCTGAACAGGAGTCAATGAGGTCAAGCGAAAGTTGCTTCTCAAAGATGCACTTTACAGACTTCACCTCAAACTTAGTATCTCCCCAAAGTTCTTTGTCCCATATTTATCAAAATTTTGAAGTTTAAACAATAACATGATATAGTACCTTTCACGCTATGTCGTAGCACCATATTGCCATGTACAGAGTTAAAGGCAATTAAGATAAAGAACACATTTATACAGCACTAGGTTATATACTTTAAATATTCACAATGTTTTAGAATGAAATTCAAAAGATTTCCTAGAAAAAGGAATACTGCCAAATGACTGCTGTGAGGCACTGACACAATTCCTCAGCTCTCTTACTCAGCATTCAGTCTTAGTACTGCACTTACTTCCTATTTTTAGAAAGCTGATATGAACTTTTAGTTTTGAGAAAACCCATGGAAAGCTGTGGTGTAGATTATAAAAGTATTACTTTACTCACATCACTGTTGGATAAGAAAAGTGCAATTTGGAGAGCACGGACACACAGTTAAATTGGAAACCTGGCAAATTCAAAGATTTCCCATGAATTAAGTTACATATAAAAAAAGTTGCATGTCAATGTGTCATTTGAGAAGTCCATCTTTCCTTTAGCACAGATGAGTTTTACCTTCTCAGAAACATATTCTGAACATATTCCCCTCATATCAGAGGAACCTGTCAGTTTTAAATGAGGCTTTTTCATCTTATGTTTTCCATCTGCCCAAGTTCACATGTGGATAATCCTACCTTCAATCCATTTTGGCTCTTGGGAAATAGAAATCTATTACATGGCAGTAAGTCAAAACTGAGAGATGGTAACTTTTAAAAAACTGTTCTACTGGGTTCACAGATGCCCCCGTACAATGATGGAATTTAGTTCTATTTTATGAAAAAAAAAAAAAAAAACAAAAAAACCACCAAACTGTAAGGAAAAACACAACCTGGTTTGGAGCCTGGACCAATGTTGCATATTAAATTCCCTTGCTTGAAAGACGCATCTTTGAAGCTATGCTTTTGGAGTTATCCCAAATAACTAAAAGTAACAACGTCACTTTTAGTATTAGTAAACCATTATGTTATGATGCAGTTCAGTCCATGTTCTCCACTTTAAAAAAAAAAAAAAAGAAAAAAACAACAAACCAAAACCAACAAAACCCCACCGCATTCAAAATACTGTTGAATTGCATTACTAGGGAGAATACAACCCGCGACAGCAATGCAAAGACCCACCTCACATCTCCCCTCCATCAGCGTTTAAGACCAACAAGCAGACAGGAGTTCTTGGTGGAGCATGTTCCAAGTCCTGGACTCACACAGAGAACGTGGGCTGCTATGACCTAGACTTTGGAAAAACAGTCACTGCCTGACAGAGCAGAAAGAAGTGTCTGCTATCAAAACAACAATCTTAGAGTGATCAACAGAAAACTGAAACTGAAGTCAAGAGTCTGCATGACAAACTGTGTTCACAACCCACCTTCCACCCCCAAAGGAGGAAGAACTCTGAGGTCAGGCTTTCTTGCACTTTCTCCCTAAGCTGGGCTTCACATACTAAAAATTATCATGAATATGAGTGCTGACCACATATGAAAGCCTGCTGCACACAGATACTAAAGGGATGTGCATAATCTCACAGGTCAAATCCTGCTCACACAGAAGCCAGTGAACAGGATAAGTAAGTTACAGAATTTAAGTCTAAAAACAAACCAACCAGAAGCCTACTAGTGATGAATTAAACAAAGGCTCAGCCACATGTTGAGTTTCCTGTCTTGTAGAAAAACCCCAGAACTTTTTTCATGCTGAACTGATCTATATACTAATTCCTTATCTGCTTGATATGCAGCTCACTAAGAAATGGATACATATTCAGTAAACACAAATGCGTTGCCTAATGCATAAAAATGCATAACTCGTGCAGAAAATAAAATCCATTCATTTGTATTCTGCAGGAGACTATGTCCTAATCTGCAAATATATTTCACCACAGAGAAAACCTCTTAAGACTGTACATAGATATTGATAAAGAGATAATGGCAAATAAAGGAAAAATATGCATTTGAGAGATTTATGTAACTAGCTAGCTAAAAATGCAAGAGACAGGATTAACAAACTTGTAATCTGAAACAAATACTGACTAGGTGTCAGTTAACAGATAAAAATTTGTATCATCTAACATCTGTGCAACACAAGGGACTTAAAAACAAAATGTCACTTTACTTGTATGTGCCAGCTAGTAGCCACTGTTTCATAATTCATAATCTATGTATAATATAAATATACTACATTTAGAACAGAAAAGGGTGCTGGAAGATGCAGCCTGGAAATGACAAGATCTTAATCCTTAAATATTACTTTTAACTTTAAACTGCTAAATTAGCATCAGCCATTTCCCCCCACACCTTGTGCAAGTGGCTCTTCAGTTTACCATCAAAAAGCAGTGCATGCACAAGCTCCCAGTATTCAACTGTACGTACAACTAGTGTCTTGATAATCAAAGCCTGCAATTCTTGCTAATAGAGGAAAAATGATTTTAAAAGCTGTTTTCATGTAAATGAAGACTTGTCAAAATTAATCTTTCCAAAAAGTCATCCTGCAAACAGGCTAAACTGACAAAGCAAAAGATGCATCTTCAAAAAGAACAACTCACAATGAACTAAGATAACCTTTTTTTGGGATCAACAGGTTGTTGATGTTGACTGCAATTTTAAGTAATCTTTCTGTACCACTATTATCAGTTTAAAAAAAAAATACTAGAATTTTTAACATAAAGTTCCTCTGTTCTTTACCTATAGTTACAATCTAGACCAGTAGCACTTAAGATACCAAGTGGATGGATACCACAAAATCATTTAAGTTGTAAAAATTGAAATAAATGAGTAGCTTTGTTGCAGTCATAAAAATAATCAGGAGAAGGTAAGCAGCATCAAGCAACTGTCATTCTAAATGGTGTTATATAAGCACTGCAACTGGTGGTTGTCCTGATTTCAGCTGGGACAGGGTTCTTTCTTCATAGTAGCTAGTGAGAGGCTATGTTTTAGTTGCTGCCAGGACAGTCAAGGACTTTTCAGCTTCTCTGCTGTGCCAGTCTGTGCAGGTGCAGGAGAAGCTGGGAGGGAGCACAGCCCACAGTTACTGGCTTACGATTTGACTTTAGGATTGAGACCCAAACTGGACAATAGTCTATTCCATATCATGCACGTCATGCCCAGTATATTGATGAGGCTCTGTCTGGAAGCTCTCACTCTCTCAGTCATGTTTCTCTTCCTCGGTTGGCTCTTGGAGTCTTAGGCTCTTTTGTCCAGGATAGTGGTTTCAGGACTCTCTCCATTGCGATCATTGGCCAGGAATGGGCTGAGCCATGGTCAAGGGGTGGTGAGAAGTTTCACTGTGTATCACTCATTTGTATGCTTGTATATTATTACTATTACCATTATAATCACTATTATTTTCAATTTTATTCTGTTTTAGTTATTAAATTATTCTTATCTCAACCCATGAGTCTCTCTTCCCTGTATTTCTTTAATTCTCTCCCCTGTTCCCCGGGGAGGGGGCAGGGTGAACGAGCAGCTGTGTGGTGTTCGCCGCAAGCTGGGTTTAAACCCCAACAGTGGTTTTCTTTTTGATTCAATGCACTGAAAGTCCTAGTAGGTACAGTCAGCACAGCTGAATTCCTATGCAATAATAGCAACAATATGGGAAAAACCCCTCACTCTCTCAACCAATGTGAACAATTACAAATTACTATGAAGTAAGAACTTTAAGAATATCTGAGATGGAGTCCTGAGATGACCGAGAGTTTACAGACCTCTAAATAAAAAGCATCAGCTAGGAAGATGGTTTACGGCATAAGATAAACTGTTTGAAAAAAAAGCACGGTATCAACTGCACATCCCACTTATGAATACAAAATACTCATTTAAGATATTAACAAAATAATGCCTAAAGAAAAACAGTTTTACAATTTACCCATTTTCAAAAAGCTGTTAACAACATGCCCGATTGGAAACCACAGAAGAACCTGATCTGCTAACAGGAAAAAAAAAAGCAAACACTGCACAAACAACAACAACAAAAAAAAACAGTTTATGATCAAATAGTAAAGGTAAAAAGTAGAGTTTCTCATTATTTTATGACTGCTCCTTCGCTTATATAAATTAAATTATGCTTTTGGAGGACTGCAAGCATTGAACAGTTAATGCTGCACATAAATGAGCTAGCTTAAGTTCTGTCAAGGACAACTGACTTAAAAAAAAGCTAGGGTGAGTAAATGACCATATGATGGCAAATAAAACATAACAATGGTAAAGCCATCACATTTTAAAATATGCTAAATTAGCCTCATCAAGTCAAAACAGGAATCTGAGTGAATGAAACTGAATCTCACTGAATGAAATTCAGAGACCTCTGGTTAATGCACAGCTGAAGTCAAGAGAGCAATCAAGGCAATGGGATGCATAAGCATGGACTGCTAATTTCCAGAAGGACATCACTTTCACTGCTCCAATTACCTCCTTTCAGGAGGTATACTGCATATCACAGTGGGCTCTGAGGCAGAGGGGAGAAAAGTTACACACTTGGATAACACTGTGGATGAGGTAACATGACTGGAATTGTTTACTTAGATTTAGTAAACAACAGAATAAGGAAAAAAGTGATGAAGTACTTAATACAGAGCAGGGACTTTGATTTTCTGGATTTTGCTATCCTACAAAACATAGAACACCACCACATACCAAATCACAAGAGGTAAAAGAAAAAAAAAAATCCTTCTACAAATTTTCAACATGTTTTGCACTCAATGATGTATGGTGCACCAATGGCAAGCACTTAGCAAGAGACACCCAAGGCTGAACCACAGTTCATCCACCATTTTCTTCACAACATAATAATAGAATTCTGAAAACATCATTAATGAGCTCTTAATTTTTCTGAAACTGAGGAAGAAGCAGAATATACAAGGTCTAAACCATTCTCCACTTATACCTTCATTACAAAAGAACTATTACAGAAAGTGAATTATCCCCCATGAATTCACGAGAGCGTACTTATCTTCCTCTGAAGCAACTGCTGCTAGCCACAGAATACCATAGTACCCAGGGCTCATATTCAAAACCATCATGTTCACTCAAGCTATACTGCTGTTCTCTCCACTTTGTCTCATCCGTTGTACTTGTGTAGTTAATGGAAAATATTTCATTTGCATCTTAAAGTATTTAATTAATCATACACACTACAATTTATGTTTCCAGAAAAAATACATCTCACATGTTCTCATATGGATAAATTGCATCTTCGAGTAACGGAAATTAGTGGTTCAAAATATTAATTAAAACTTAAATTAAATTTCTTAAACTTAATTTTTATGCATTACCAATAGAGAAACAATGTCTATAGAATTATAAACAACATCGTAACAATTTACTCAAAGGTGATAGGATCATAAATCTCTCTTCCAACTCAGCATGTTTCACAAATAAAAGATGGCTGAGGATTAAACAGATACAGCACCTGAACATATATTTTGCCAGATCAAGCTAAACAGAAGTCATTGTTACCTGATACACTACTTCATCAAAATGACTTGGTAATTCTTAAATTCCACTCTGCTTTCCAAATACTCAGGTTTAAATGTAGATGACACAAGTTCAGGCAATGAGAAAAAGTTGAAAACCACAGGACAATGAATTATTCTCATTGAGATCTTTCTTTATGAAGTCATATGAAGAAATACCATGTAAACAGATATACATTTTTCACATACTGGGGGAAGAGGGATAAAAAGAGCAATGGAGGCCTGATAGCCCTACCCAAGTTCTCAGAAAGTCATTATGTAAACGTAGACATTACTAAGTTGCTGAGACACACAGAACTTGCATATGGCATACATGAATCACTGATGTGAAGGAAGGGCAAATATGTGCGGGATGTACACAACAGAAATCTGTCAATTTTTCAAAGCTAAACTTTAAGGGAAAAAAAGAACCCCAGATAAAATAAGAAAGGTGCCTAAAGTTACAAGCTAGATATACCTTCCAGTTTTCAAAAATGCTTAGCCCTCAGCAGCTCTACATACCCCACAATAATGAAAAAAAACCCATAATATAACAATATGAGGGGAAAGGCTAAATGAGATTACCTGCTCTAAATGAGAAAGCTATTTGCATTTAAGTGGCATGCAAACAGTAATTACATTGTGCATTTGCATAATAATTAAACAATTTTTTTAAGAGAAGGTGTGTCTTACAGAAGCTTCACGATTATTAACTTCTTGGTTTACCTACAGATGCTATGTTATTGCTGCTGTAACTTCCTGGGGCAAAACCCAAATTCTTTCTACTGTAAATTATGCCTTGTAACTGGTCACTGAACTGAACAACTATGTACACACCCATAACCTGTTAGCTGTGAGTCATTACAGACTATATTTTTATATATTTTACAGAAACAAATGGATTTCCCATCTTAGATGGATAAAGTTAAAATTTTATATGAACATTCTAACCCACATTCTTCTCACCCCCCCAAAATTTTTTTATATATAGAAAAGTTAGTATTTTTCATGCACCAGTTAACTAGAAAATTAGAGAACCTGAAGAGCTCAGATAAAATTCATCAAGGGGATTAAAACAACACACGCCTCCTGCCTCCAGTAGCGTGGGATGCTACTGGAATGTGAATTAAAGACTCTCAAGCCTTTGAGAAATGAGGACCCTTGAATTTTTAATTTTGTTAACTAATCATTAGAGAACTGGAAATTGCCATGTTTCTTACTGTTTGATAGGTAGCTGCTTCCATAAAGCACATTTTTAATTTCATAAGAGCTGGTCTGTTTCCCAGCAGCACATTGATTTGTGGGACCACTACTCACAGCACCTAGAGCATAATTAAATATTAAGTCCCTCCTTGATGTATGCAAAGTCTAAGAGGATTAGGAGACACACTGAGGGTGGCTTTCACACATTTTCTGGTAATTGAACACTGTAATATCATTAAACCTATCTTTACTAAATAGAAATCCACATTCATCCTTTACAATGTCTGTTGTCCTTTTTTGTACCAAGGAATGGTACAGGAAAAGAGAGATTCCCTCCAAGCATGTCAGAAATGTCAAGCAAGTAAGGAAAAAACAATCTGGAAGCAGGACAATGAATGCATTTTAGAAATATTTACAATTTAAAGTTCATTTAAAAAAAAAACCCCAAACACAAAACAAATATTTAAACACATTCCTCTACAAGCTAGAAGTAGCATTTGATCCATCCCCACCCTCCCTTTTTAATTTCTTTGACATGATCACAGGTTTTACTACTTCACTGGTGAGAAAGGATGACAAAATTAATACAGGTGTAGTGATGTTAGAGAAATTGATACCTACAGACAAGGCAGACAGACTGACATCGCAGCCTGAGCATGTTTGAAAGATCCAATTCCTTGTGTCTACTTTCTGACCCTGCTTCACCCAGGATTACCCAGCAACCTGATTAAAACTTTTCAGTTGTGCTTCAGCATCTTCTTCTGTAGAACATCGTTGCTTTTGAAGTTTTCTGTACCTGAAGAGTTAACTTGCACAAGAAACTTGCTTAATTAATACTTTGCCAAAAGCTCATATACAAATCTCTCTCTTCACTTTTCAGCAGTCAAGAACTACTGAATTCTGCAGTGTTCTTGTTTCACTAACATACCATGAAGGATTGTGAAATGTACCTAGCAAAAATACAAAGAACATAGTTTCCAATAATGCTATTTTATTGTGCTATTTTCCCTGTTTCTTAATTCACAAAACAACAAACTTAATCATAAAATAAGGTCATCACTTGCTTTTTCAATATCAACCTGTAGACTAGCATTTGATATCAGCTGACTAGAAGAGAAAAAAAAAAAAAGACAAAAAGTAGTCCAAGTAGTGGATCACTCATATGTTTTCTTGGACATTTGTGAAGAACTCTGAATTTCAATGACTGGTACCTAACAGACAAACCAATACGACTCTTCTGTCTAAATCACATGTTAGTTACCTAGCACAAAATACGCAATGAAAACAAAGGGTTCTCATCTATCACATTTAGCTTGAACTGACAGGAAAATTAGAATATTTTTAAAGTATCTTCCAACAGGACTCCTTACAATTGCACTCTGTATCAGGAATTGGTGTGAAAACCAAATTATTTTTATATATGTACTTACACTCTTGCTAAGCATAAAAACTATTTCTGAACTTAGCTAAATAATAAACTCTATATACAGAGAATTTTAGATTATTGTGTACATATTTTTATACAATTAGCTCTGAGAGGTTTGAGTTTATCTAGCATAGTACTTAAGATTTTTACTACATGGCTTCTTGCACTACTTGCTTACCCATAAGCAAAAGAGTAGAGCACTGAAGTGATCAGCAGATTTGTGTTATGGGCAAATGGTCTGCTGCTTATGGTCAATACAGACTTCTTCCCTCACAAGAAACAGGAATGTCTTCCTGCTTGAAACGATGAGTATTATAAAAGTCCACCGCTTCAAGAAACAGAAATTATTAACATATTATATAGGGAGACCTAAACAGGCTGGAAGATTGGGACAACAAGAATTGCATGAGTTTTAACAGCTGTGCTGCAGCCAGGACAGCAGATCTGCTGAGAGGGTCCTGGTGGGCAGTGAGCTACACGTGAGCCAGCAACATAAGTAATGCATTCAATTAGTTCTTAAAACATCATGAGACAAAAACAAATGGACACGAGTTTCATGTTGTAAAGTGATATACTTTTTGACTTACCAGATTATGGGAGAAAATAAAAGTGATGTTATATATTTCTCAAACAACTGTAATGAGTCTCACAATGTTTCTCTCAAATACAGGTTCATTTTCTGTCTTCTACAGACATGGGCTGAAAGCTATTATCTGTAACTTTTAACATACTCTAGTTGAATCTTTTAGACTTGAAATGCTTTTCAATTGGAAAGCAGGTCACAGGCAACACAATATTGACAAAGGACTGAACTGAAGATGAAGAATCCAATCATAGACAGACACCCGAAGAGCAGTTGAGGAGTTAAGTGCTAGTATTATTGTGAACACAAGAGAAAAAGTCATTTCTAAGGAAAGCAAGAGATAAGCATTTTCTTTTTCTTTTAAGATTTCTATTATGATTATTCCCTTGGATGATAGCACAGCGAGTCAAAAGGGAGATACTGCTTTTGTTTTATATGAATATAAAATGATTTTGTGCATAGATTTTTTGAGGACCTATTAGAAATATTCTATTTTAGTTCCACAAGGTCCTGGCATGTGGGGGAGGCATTTAGAAAATGGATGAAAATTAACTCCGCTTCTGAATAATTTTACATGCGGCAAGTGATGATACTCATATGATTTCAAAATGCTACAAGATTCAAAGACAAGACTATCCTTTTCGTGTTAAGCCTTTAATGTATTTTCATTGTACTTAGAAATATAGAACCTCTAAAAATACGTGCATTTATATTAAGCACTTCACCAAAATTAGTCATGAAATAAAGCTTTTAAAATATTAATGAATAACAAGAGTCTTTTTGCATATATGGAATTTTTAATACTCTACTTGATAAACTCGAGATTTTTACGTCCTGAGAACATTCACTAGATGATCCTTATTAGTCTTAGATCAACTTTTACACATACTTAAAAAAATGAAAGGCATTTTGTCACCCTTTAATTCAGAAGGTCATCTGTTTTAGACTTGTAAACTTGAACTAGAAGCACTCTGTCTCTCTTAGTTGGAAACAAATAAATAGCTTAGGGTAACTTATTTCACCAATGATTCTACCTTATTTTTTTCCTGACTTTACACTGAAAAAGACTTAAAATTATCATTTGGGCAGAACTGGTTTAAAGCAATTACTGTCTTTCAGTTGTTAGCTTCTGCCTCTTGAAAGACATTCACAGACTAACTATGACCAAATGAATTCCCTATCAATTAAGCCTTTCCATTTGAGAATGTTCTTAATGTTCCTACTACACATTCATGGCACAATACTTAAAGACCCCAGAAAAAAAGAGTCAGTGACCGGTAATTCTCATTCTAATTCTGACTGTAATGTCACACTACATAGAAGATAAAGAGGGAAGGTAAAACTGACAGAAAAAATGGTCAGAAAAGAAAGAATGTATAAAAATTTTGAAGTCAATGCTCAACATGGAGGAAAATAATTAGTGTTTAATCAAGTTCAGTATTATGTACTCCTGATGCCAAACGAAAGCTGAGGAATCCATCAACTTTACATAACTCTGTTTTTCAAAGAATCATAATGTATTAGAAACCTGATTCAAACAGAAAGTAGGACTAGTTCCCATACCAACAGGATGCATTGCAACCATATATGGCAAACCAGCATTTCATCATGCAATCCTTGTACAAAACCAGCCTTATGCCATCATTTATAGCAATCGATATTAATACCTTTGTTTCAGGCCAGCAAGCTCTGAGAACAGCTTGCGTCCTGAAGTACACAAGCAGCTTGCTATCCTCATCGCTGAGACTGAAGGCTTGCTCCAGAATTTGCAGTACTCTGACGCGAGGCTTCACTGCTAAGGAGTCATCCCCACAGAAAGGTCTCAACCACTCCAGAAGGTCATCTGAGGAAACTACTTTCTCCCTGTAATTAAACAATACTGTGTCAAAACAGTCTTTGGTAAGCCTAATGAAAGCACTACATGTATTTTCAAGGCTGTCAACAAGTACGTTCAATACATAACAAATATATAACACTGGAAATGGAAGAGCCCACCTCTGAGAGGCTCCAGAGAAACTAGCCCTTGTAAATCAGGTGCCTAAAAAGCTAAGCGGTGTAAGAACTTTTTCTGAACTTGAAACAACCATGTAATACCATTGAAACCCATCTATACTGTTACATATTCTCCCACATACTACCTTGACTGCCAGTTGTATCATAATGGTGCTGGATTTCAGCACCTGAAAATCCAAGCCTTTTTATGGTGTCCCATGCTGATACCTGTTCTTCCAGGCAACCTGACTTTATGGAAAACCAGCCTGACTGCTTGCATTTTAAGTACAACACTTTTGTATCTGATGCTTATCCATATTGCCCTATATATTCTTTCTTTCCTTACAAATCCCTTCTTTATGCTCTCCAAGTACAAAAATTAGATTCTCGTGATTGTAGCTCTAGCTATTTCTGATTTTTTTCTGTACCATCTCTAGTCAGCTGGATTATTGTATGTTCTAGTATGATAATTATTGCAGAATGCCCATAACCCCTAGGAAAAAAAAAAAAAAAAAAAAGATATGTTAAAATCACAAGTTTTGAGGTTTTCCTGACTAGGCTAATTAGAAAAGCTCTTAATTAAATAATTTGATTCAAAAAGTGTATTATATTGAACACACTATAACTGTGTGAAAGCATTTACAGTACCATGAACTCACCAACCAGCTAGCAGTTGCGGACAGAATAATCTGTTATGCCCCTTAGAGGCTATAAACTAGCGTGTAACAAATCAGTAAAAGCTATTCTGCTATCTTTCAGTAGCATTTTAAACTAAAGCTATTTTTTTTTCTTAAAAAAAAAAAAAGTGGTTCCAGGTAGAGTGTGATTTATAACTAATGCTCCCTTATTTGTCTTAACAAGACAGATGGGAAAGTAATATCAGACAGAAAACACCAATTTAACCTGTCTTGCAGCTCTGAAATAATAAACATTGACAGCTTAGGTTTTCATATTACAAGGATTTCAATTTTACTTAGGCTTTATATTGTCTAAATGATGCTGTTAGCTCAGAACTTGAGCTAAATTAGACATGCCTCTGCTGAACAGGTGGCATTCAAACTGTAAATTAAAAGTTTGGGAATTAAGAGGACCTGCTGGAATATTTCAAGAGTTTTGTACAGCTCACACCTGATGTTTATCTATGCTTTCCTGAGGGAAAGCTTTATATTTTGTAAATTGAATAGCTGAGGTTTAAGGCAATTAATAAAAAGAAGTATTTAAATGAATGTAAGCCATCTCTTGTAATCACAATGACTTTCATTCCAGCTTATTGTTTCACCAGTTCAACATTGATGAAGTACAGACTCCAGAAAGTGTATCTCAGAATAAAATAGCATTGACTCTCTCACTCTACCTTATAATATTGCAAGTGAGACTTACTGTAGATTTTCACATCAATTCAGTCTACTTTAGACAGTATTCAATATTTAAATAATTTAATGTCATTGGAGAAGCCTCCACACAATAGTGTAATTGTTTTTCTTGGGTACCAGAGAGCGTGGGATTTTATTACTATTATCATACATGAGTTCTTAGTTTGTACATCTGGAAAGAAAACTGTTTTTTTTTTTTTTTCTTCCTTGCCTTTAATAGAAATGCAATGCCAAACGCCCATAAGACATACAGACCACTATGTGACCTGATATAAGGACATCTCCAAAAGAGGAGAAAAAATTGTGGTGAAGCATCATACAGCATTTGTGAAATTCTTTCTGCACTATTGCCTCCAAATATTGACAGATTTAGATATCTAAATTCAGATATCTGAAAGTGAGTTATTATTATTTATAATTTCTCCACTAAACTGAAACAAAAAGCAATGAAGTACTCCTGGTAGATATAAAATCTGCAGTAGTCACAGCAGAAAAAACATTTTCTCAAATCCCCATAATACATAGTTATCTACATTTTAGTTCAGTGACTTGCTTTCTCCCAAATGCTCAAGTAAAGGCTGCTGGCAGGGGTCAGATTTTGAACCTGACACATGATAGCCTGTTCCAGAATGAAGTCTCACAAAATTAAGTGCAGACCCATTATATATAT
>NW_010137943.1:0-2072 GCF_000699245.1 Pterocles gutturalis
GGTCTTTTCCAACCTTCACGATTCTATGAAGAAGAGATGGTTTCAGACCAAAGTCACAGCTCTTGGCTTGCTGAAATTTTCATTTGATGATAACAGATCTTTCATCCAGGACACTTCTCCGCCAGGGTTTGATCCTTCTTTTGTATAATGGTATAGCCCAAAATCCATCTGTGTGCCTCCAGCCACAGCATCCAGCCCTTCACACCTCCCTTAATGCCCCCGTGAGGTCCCTGTGACACTGTCACCCTGCAGAGCAAGGACGAGTGTCCCACTTTGATACGAAAGAGATTTAAACGTAAACCAAGACACTGCTTTTGAAACCCTGGGCTCTGGGGTGGTTCAGCTCTGGATTAAGTATAAATTTGGTGAATTCTAGACAGGATCTCCCCAGCACGGCTCTAGGGATGCTTGGGGAGTTCTTGCAGTGACACCAAGCACTTCCTCACCCTGCTCGCTCTACGACCCTGTTCCTTGCTAGTCTATTTGATATTTTATCTAGTGATAGACGTTAGTATAAGTATCATCTGTTCTTAAAACATATGCTAGCTACACTGGAAAGCCAAAATCTGATTTTGGAGGTGCTGGGGTGAGAGGGCACCTCTAGAGCACCCACAGCCCAGGACTGAATTATCCACCGTCACTTGCAATGCTGAAAGGTGCCAGGCTGGATTTAACACTGCACGGCTCGTGTCCTCATCTCTGCCTGTGGGTCACACACAGAGCATCACCCCCACTTTCATTTGGCGAGCTGGAACAGGTCACGTCCCCCCTACTAGTGCTGGTCCCGAGTGCTGGGTCTCTGCAATGGCTGGGATGCAGTTTCTCATGCAAAGGAATGTGACATTGCATTAGTTCCCAAGAGCCACAGCTCATATGCATCTGAGGTTTCCAGTTGGACATCATTATTTTCTAGGCACTCCCAGTCCTTGTTGCTCAATTCCTGGGGCTGGCAATGGCTGGTCAGCCCCTTCCCCGCGCCCACGCAGACCCCCAGGCTCTGCAGACAATGCAGCCCACCGAGGTTTATCACCAAGGGAAAAGGCTGGACCACGTTCAAGCAGCGCAGAGGCCTTTCTAAGAAACAATTATTGTTATGGACAACAGCTGGGCTCGGAGGAGGGCTCTGCCCGCAGAATGTGGAGGGAGTTGCTCCACCAGACTGCCATTATTTCATGCCAGATTGATCTTTCCGTTGAAAACGGGAAGACATGAAAGGTGGGCAGACAGTATGGTGACACTCCCTGTAAAACAAGACCTCGGAGAGCAAAATACACTATTTAGCGGCCATCCTTATGCCTTCACACACAGAGACCACACCAGCTCTTGTCATGCTTTGGAGACGGACCAGGACCAGGGCAGCAACGGCATCCGGCGCTGCGCAGACTTTCCTTTCTCTTTGGTTCAAACTGGTATTTGCCTCCCCATCACCCTGCCCACGTGCTCGGCCCCATTTCCCAGGCTATTTGTGGAATGAAATATTGTCGCTATCATGGTTTACATGCTAGGAGAGAGGGAAGGAAAAAAAGCGAGGTAGGGAGGGAGGGAAGCGAGGAGGAAACAAAGACAGCATTGTTATCTCTTCCAAAAAACTGCAGACACTTATTTAAGGCAGAATGACTAGTTGGGGTTGTGGTTTGCTTTTACATATGTGTTTAACCTCGCGAAATAGTCAACAGCCTGGAAAGAAAACACCACACTCAAAGGCAGAGCCTGCTCAAGGCTCCCAAACCCTCAGCCTGATTTTCCAATTTGGGGCGCTTGGCTGGAGCCCAGCCTGGATCCCTGGGATGCAACGGCTTCTGGATTCCATGGGGGGAAAGAGCCCCCCATCCCCAGGCGAAGGCATCCTGCCCCTGTCCACCACATCAGGCTTATCAGCCTCCTGTCTTATCAGTTCCCAACAGATGCTACAAGATGATCTGTCATCCAAACCTTGGCATGCTTCACTCCAGACAAGCAGCCGTGAGAGCCAGAAACTGGGGAAAAAAATTAAAAGGAAAGAAAGAAAAAAGTAAGGAGTGTAACAATGCAATGAAAAAACACAAATTCTGCAACATCTAACTGGGAAAGAG
>NW_010137943.1:2103-3345 GCF_000699245.1 Pterocles gutturalis
AGTGAGTGAGCACGCTGGGCTGCCGTGCCAACTTTCCGGGGTTTAGAGCACAATCCTTTCTGTGGTACCACCGCTCATGATGGAGTTTGCCTGACACTTCCCATCAGGAGGCTCTGCAGTCGCTCGTGCAGAGCTTTGCCAGACTCGAATCAATTGGGCTGAAATTTCCCATGTTTGGTATCTGCCCGAGGCAGAGGCTGAAGAAGCAGTCCCCTCCACACAGCACCGCCATCTCTGAGAACACGGCGACAGAAAAACACCATGTATTGCTGTTTAAAAAAGCAAAACAACTCAATTTCCAATTATATTTATTTTATCTTATCGAGAAGCTCTTGCTCTCCCATGACATGGAACAGATGCTCAGCACTTTTCTAGCAGCAACCCTGGCTGCAGAGATATGACTTTTGCTTTTTTCAGTGGAAATCTGCCCCAAATATGATTGATTTGAAGTGCCTCTGAAAAAAAATAAATTACTGTTTATGGCTCAGCCAAGGGTCTCTCCCTTCCCCTGGAGCCCACTCCATCCTTTCCCAGCTCTTCACACTGTGTGGGCTGCGGGAGGGGACAGGAGCTGCATTTGGGGACAGGAGCTGGATTTGGGGATGGGCAGAAGCAGATGTGGACACAGAGTGGAGAGGGGATAGGAGGGAAGAAGGAACCCAGGAATGGGAGCATAGTTTTAGGGGTGAGAGAGGCAGGAGGAGGATCTGAGACTGGGACCCCATGGGGGAAACACAGCAGGAGGACCCAGGAGGGCAGGAGAGCTAAGGAGGGGACCTGAGCTGGACCCCAGGGTGGGCACAGACCCCTGCAAAGCATCCTGGGAGGAGGGAGCGCATGGGGAAATGAGTACTGTTCCTTTCATCTTTTTGGGTGTAATCAGGTTAACCAAAGTGACTGAGCATCATGCCTACTCATATTTTTCCTTCCTCTATCACACAGCCCATAGTAAGAGCTATATTTAGCTTTCTCATTGCTAACTACAGGGTGTCAGTGGCTTCTTTTTTCCCCTCCAGCGATTCAGCCGAGTGCAATTGTTCATTCAAGTGGAAGCAGGAAAATGTAGAGGCGGCACGGAGGGGTGCTGCGCCCGTCCCCCCCCCAGCACGCCTGCCTCAGAGAGGGGCTGTCGCCTTCGCCTGGCTCTCACCTCGCCCCCCCCGGCCCCACAGCCCCCTTCATTGAGGTCGATGAGCACAGGCTTGGCACCGAGCCTCCGGCACAGACACATTGCCACGTGGC
>NW_010137943.1:3413-4865 GCF_000699245.1 Pterocles gutturalis
GCCGTTCTCACTCGTTTCGATGAGAAATTCTGTCCTGAATTCGAGGAAAATCTCACTAACTAAATTTTCATTTAAATCATTATGTTTCCGCAAAAGGTTTGATTTCCATGCATCAGCAGTTTTCGACAACAACAACAAAAAAACCCCTTGCTCTGCTGAAAAATTCCTCCTCCATCACCAGGAGATGACCCAGCTCCATGGCACAAACCGGGTGATGGCAGGGCTGGGACCTGCCCCTCTCACACCCCACATTTCGTGGACCGGAGACCTAAAGCCATCGCATCAGAGCTTGCCTAATTGCTTTACCCTCATTAACACTTGCTGGGGATGCCCAGCAAAACCCAGACCCGCAGAAGCCCGGGGTTTGCAGCGAAGCTCGAATAAGCAGCTTCTGTGCTGGGACCACTGACCATATGGGCTTGTGGCCATTTGCTTGTTTTAATCTGCATCCAGGAAAGATGGAGGCGGGCAGAGGAATGACTCTGGGAAAATAAAAAGGGACAAAAATGCCTGCCCATCTGATTTATTTTTTTTTTTGTCCCCCCCCTTCCTGCCCCTTCTGCAGCTGGGGAAACCGCTGCAGCTTCAGAGGCCATTTGGAGCCGGCTGTGCGGACGCAGGCTTTTGGAAACGTGCAATTACATCTACAGGCGTCTCCTTGTAGCTTAAGCAGGTTTAATATTACAGGCAGGCACAGGAAATCTTGGCCCTTTTTTCTTTTCTTTCTTAAATTATTTTTTAAACGCGCTCCCAGTAAAGTTAATGAATCACTCCCAAAAATGAGGCTTTTATTAGGGTCTGCAACTCGGCACAGATTTCTTTTCCCTTCCTGTGGCAGAAAGATGCCAATTAAATAAATTTTTTTTGTTTGAAACCTATTGCTATTGCTGTATTAGAGTTTTATCCCCACAGAATTAAAAAATAAAAAAAAAAAAACAAAAACAACACAACAAAACACCATTTTCCTTTTGTTTAGGGTAGTCACAATCAACCACTCAACCAAAAACTGCCCCAAAGCCCAGTCCCACAGCCCAGCCACTGCTGGAAAGTTGATTTTCCTCTGCTGTGGTCCCGTTAGTCTCCACCAGCTCCCACTGACCCGACAACCCACCACTCCCACTGCAGCATCCCATGGCCTTCCTCCTCCTCGCATCCCGGGACAGGGATCTCACCCCTCGGAAAGCCCCTCCTGGTCCAACAGCCCCAAATTCTCATGGGGAAGATCCCCCTTAATCAATATTTCATCCAGGTTTTGCTGTTTGCCCAGGAGGGTAAATGGGACCCAGCCGGGGCTGCTGGGCTTTGAAGAGGTGGGAAAGCCATTGCTGGTGGTTGCTGCTACCTCCCGGTTTGCAATAACATGATTTATTTTGAAAATCTGAACAAGAATCATGCTACTTTTATTAAAAAAAAAAAAAAAAAAAAAGTTTCCCCCTTCCCCCCTCCCCACCG
>NW_010137943.1:4896-6556 GCF_000699245.1 Pterocles gutturalis
CAGCTGCATACCAGCAGGTGTGTGTCAATCGGCCGCCGAGATTTACAACCTGCGCCAGGATTTTTCAGCCAGCCTTCGGTGGTGGAAGCATTTTCTGCTCACAAACAAAGGAGCTGGAGCTCAGAGGCCCCAAGGGACACAACAACCGGAGATGAAAAAACAAACTCATCCTTCCCTAATACGATTAAAACAAAAAAAAAACCCAGAAACTACTGAAGCAACGGGCTCCGGCTGGCCAAAGGGACAGCTTGGAGCTGTTGGCTGCTCCTTCCCCTTCCCCATGTGTCCCTGTCCCTCCTGGGGGGAAGCAGGAGGGTGCAGGAGGGGACAGGGGGTTGCAGACCTGCCCACCGCTGCCTCGGTGAGGGGGAGCCTGGCAGAGCCCCACTCCCCCTTGGGCCCCCATCACCCGGCTGCTGCTAAGCGCCGCGTGGTCAGAGACCCGATTCCCTGCGTTTCAGCAGTTTTCTTTAAAAATAGTTCAAAGCTGCGGCCGAGGCAAAGCCACAGGAAGCGGTTGGAACTGTCCTGGTCCCTCGCTCCTCCACCCTGGCACAGGCTGGAGCCCAGAACTTAGTCCCGGGGTTGTTTTCCACAAGGGGATGATGACTGTCTCCATCCTCCGCACCCATTCATGCCCAGCCCCATGCACCACATCCACACTGGGGGGTCCCCAGTTTTGCTCTCCCACCTTTGCTCTCATTCAGCCAATTTCCTGGAGCAGACGCAATGTCTTCAATGCTTTATTAGTGCAACCCTTCTGTTGGGAACAATTTGAAGCAGGGAGAGAAAAAGAAAAAATCACTATCATTTGTTTCTCTGATACAGATATCTAACCTGCATCTCTGTGCGTGGCTGGAGGAGCATGTCCCAGGCATGGGCTCCTTCCCCAGAGTGCTAGAAAGCTTCTGTGGGAGATGTTGCAGTGAGAGCAAAGGTCTGGGGGGACCTGCAGAGGTCTAGAGGGACCCACAGAGGTCTGGAGGGACATGCAGAGGTCTGGAGGGACCCACAGAGGTCTAGAGGGACCCACAGAGGTCTGGAGGGACCCACAGAGGTCTGGAGGGACCTGCAGATGGATGCTGCCTTTGCTGGGGCACCTGCAGCCAGGTGACCCCCCTGCCCTGCCGACTCTGTCCCTTGGAGATGCTCCACAAGAGCACCCAGGATGGTGGCTGCAGCAGGCACGTGGTGTTAACGCTCTTGGTCCCCAGTAAGGCTGCTGCTTCCCCACAGAATTTCGGTTTGTGTTGGAATTAATAGCAATGCTCACGTGGAGCATTTGACTTGAAATATGTACAGCAGCATAGTCCGTGCAGGGTCAGGGATCCGGTAAGTGCACGGACATCCTGACTGCTGTGAACACGCTGGGCAGAGGGGAGGCAAGAGAAGGGTGGCTGGTACCTGCAGGTGTGTGAAGGAGGGAGAGCGGTCACACAGAGATGCACGGCAAAACTGGAAGCATCAGGGTGAGAACGAGTCAGGGAAATCTCAGCTTAGTCAAACAAAAATGACACAAGAGATAATGAGGCTGGAGGCTCCTCTGCCAAAGGAAATACTGGAAGTCACCCTTGCTGGACTTCAGCAGAACTGGGAAGGGTGAGATGTCAGGGGACGCGCTGGGGACGTGCCAGCCTTGGCACACATCACTGGCCAACAA